>NW_026585797.1:25009447-25142769 GCF_907164565.1 Psammomys obesus
GGGATGCTTTTTGTGCTGGCTAGTAAATAGGTGCTCCAGCAACCTGCCTTTCAGTGACTCAGCAGCAGAATCTATGCCACCTCCCACTGCTTCTCTCCTTCTTGTTCCCTCTGTTCATTCTCTGTCTGTCTGTCTGTCTGTATTGCTCTCTCATGTCCACATTCCAAGATGGGCTTTCACTCTCCCCCACCCTTCCCTCAATAAACTATTCCCCTACAGCTGTTGCTTATGGCATTAATTGGCTCCAGCCAGCCAAGGTACCTTTTTGCCACTTTATCCTAACAGAGGAGCCTCAGGTGAGAAAGTGCCTCCATAAGTTCTGGCTGTAGGCAGGCCTGTAGTACATTTTCTTAATTAGAGATTGATGTCAGGGAGGCCCGCCCCGCTATAGGGAGGTGGTCCTGGGTTCTATAAGAAAGCAGGCTGAGCAAGCCGTGTGGAGCGAGCCAGTAAGCAGCACTCCACCATGGCCTCTGCATCAGCTCCTGCCTCCAGGATCCTGTTGGAGTTCTCGTCCTGACATCCCTCAATGACGAACAGAAATGATGAAACACACACCAAATAAACCTTTTCCTCTCCAAGTTACTGTGATCATGGTGTTTCACCGCAGCAAGGGTAACCATAACGAGGACAGTGTTTATATAAAGGAAAAAAAAACAACCATAGTGAATGAGGTGATGATAACTAAGCACTGCTATAGTTTATATATGGCCTGCTATAGTTTGTATATGTCACAATCATGGGACAGAATTGATCTGCAGAAAGGCAGTGTTGAGAAGTAGTGGAACCTTTAAGGGGGGGGGGTCATCTAACCATACACAGTTGGGTCACTGGATAGGTATTACTCTCAGGTGATGATGTAGTTCTTTATGGATCTGGTTTGTACCAAAGAGAGTACTTTGAGATACATACACACACATACATAAATTCATACATACATTCATACAAAATAGAACATGCCTAGCCTCTAAATCTCTCTTACTTCATGCTTCTCCATAGGATCACTCTCACATATTCCCACTATTTTTATAGTATCAGCTATGAGGCCCTCCCCAGAGCTAAGCAGCTGCTGGTGCTGCTATTGCCAGTCCTGCCATGCTCTCCCTTTTGCATTTTTTAAAATCTTCTCAAACAGGATGGTGGGGACACAAAGGTCCTTGCACCCACAGATCACTAGAAAAGCCGTGAATGTTAAACAAATGGTCCTCTTCACACTGAAGGAAATAAATACCTGTTTTCCCATCCAGAAGGCAGGGAGTGGATTTTGTTAAGGACCTGGTGACCTTTCTGATATCTGTGGAGATAGACCTCACCCAGATGCCTTAGAATGATCATTCCAGACCCTCCCCTCCGTGGACCATCACTCATCCTTATGGGAGATGTCACATGTACTTTATGGCCGGCTGACCTCTATGCTTTCTCATTCAGAGACCATACTAGAAGCCAGGCATTTTAGCTGTAGAACCCATCCTCACGGTCGAATGTACTTTGTAAAGAAGTTTCTATGTTGTCACACCTTAAGCTTTATTGTGCACCTGGATTGGACTGATTGTTGCCTGGAAACCTTTTCCCAAATTGTACTGTTTTAAATATGCTGACAATGAACTACCTGGCACTAGACTCCCTAATGTCTGTCTGATCCAGGTAGACATATCCAAACTGGGTTTTCATTCTCATTTCATTGTGGGTTTGCTCCCCTACCTGGACACCTAGAGGACTCCTATTTTCCTTCCTTCCTTCCTTCCTTCCTTCCTTCCTTCCTTCCTTCCTTCCTTCCTTCCTTCCTTCCTTCCCTTTTTGTTTTTCATGATCTAGCTATATAGCTCTTGCTGGCCTGGAACTTACTCTGTAGTCAGGCTAGTCTCAAATGCATGTCAGTCATGACAACCTTCCTACCTCAGCCTCCTGGGTATTGGGAATATAGGCATGTACCACCACACAGCCAGCTCTTGGTGCTGGGCTCTTGATCTTCCAGACTTTTGAACTAAATAATATTTTTTTTTGCTTATGAGAAACTCAGCCGTGATCATTGTTTTCACAGCTGAAAGTGGACTAAGAGATGTCTCAGAAATTCATCACGCCCAGCTGTGCCCACATGTACATCACATAACCGACCCTGACCTCATCAGAAGGCACATAGTCACTGCACTGGAAAGGCAACCTTTAAAGGAAAACAGTTATACAGTCTGCCATGTCAATGTAGCATTTAAGTGACACATCACTAGTAGTGAACGTGTGAAAAACAGGAAGAAAATCACCGGCAAAACAGAGGGTTTCAAACAGGAGGGTTTCATCAAGTATATTAAAGGTGCCAGTAAGATAAGATGGGG
This sequence comes from Psammomys obesus, assembly GCF_907164565.1. Classification (NCBI taxonomy): domain Eukaryota; kingdom Metazoa; phylum Chordata; class Mammalia; order Rodentia; family Muridae; genus Psammomys; species Psammomys obesus. The sequence goes on from NW_026585797.1 coordinate 25,011,778, forward strand.
GCTGGAAATGGAGCAGAGGTCACCAGAAAAGATGATAGAAAGCAGGTTTAAGGTTGAGCATTCTCAAAGCCAGATTCCAGTTGCTTTAAGGTAGGTGATAAAGAAATTGAAAGCAGCAAGATGAACAGACCCCCCAAAAAATAATTTTAGAAAAAAAACCAAAAAGACAGTATGCAAAGCATATCAGAGAGTGAACTACAGTAATAAATACAGGTGTGACACAGATGCCGGGTGGCTGGAGGAAGTGACTATTGCCTAGAAAACTTGTTACCTGTGCTCTTCTATCAGGGCTTTCCATTCCTCACAACTTAGAGACCTTTCTCTCCAGTTTCTTTGCTCCATCTTTGCCACATTTTAAGTTCTTGCATACCTGCTTTCATTTCCGTGTTTAGATGCCATTGTTCATCTGCTCATATGCTGCTAAGGTATTCTATGATTATATGCTGCTAAGGTATTCTATGATTATATGCTGTTCGTATCCTCTGTGCGACAGATGCTTTCCACAAGCTCTTTGGGCCTCCTGCCATTAGAATGCAAATGCCCTGCATGTGGCATGTGGCCTTCTTTACTGTAACATCCCACATAGCATCTGGTACACAGTAGGTAAAGCAAAACACTAATTGCTTGAATAAATAGATGGGTAGACTTTTTACAGTTAGAAAATAGGCATTTTCTTGATGATGTCAACTGGCTTTAATTTTAAACTAAACTTTTTAGTTTGTGGGGTCACCTTTCTCAATGGACTTCAAATGTTGAATTTTTTTCTCTATAATTGCTTTGGATATCAGTTAATACCAGTCTTCTAAGTAAAGCTGCTCTCTGTCAAACTGCCAAGAACCTAAGTGGCTGCCAAGTGTGAGGGACCCAGCCCAAGAGACATCCAAACTTTTCTATTGGTATAATGTTCTTGTGGAATGTATACAATTTCCCCTTGGTCATTCAAATGCTGATTTCTCTACCCCACTATCTGGTTTCAATCCAGACATTGCGTTGTGATGTTTATTCTAAGCAGTGACCTGTCTCAAGTTTGGTGTAAACATGCTACCTTTGTTCTCTGTATTGTCAACAAAACTACCAGCCAGTGCTGTGCAGTGGAGAGAATAGGGTGGGGCATCCTGATCCAGAGGGGAGTGGAAGTTGTTGGAGAGAAGAGATTCACAGGACAGGACTTGGAACCATGAGGGGAGATGAACCAGACCTAAGATATCACTAAAAGCATGTATAATGTTGGAAATCTGAATGGGAGGAAACTATGCAGGCATGGAGGTTTAGGATGGAGTAAATATTTCCCAGCATTGTGCTCTGGGTTAATTAAATAAATCCTAGTCTCTGTGTGGTGATTTGGGTATACAGCTGGTTTAGGAATAACCCCCTTTTAACTAAAAGATGAATCAATACTGAATATTAATAAACAACACCATCTTTCTCACGAGCTTCTGAGGGTATCTTAATCTCAGAAAGAAACTAAGTGTTCTCTAAGTGCTCAAATTGGTTCCATAAAATAAATTACCTACTGATTTAAAGTAACATTTTTTAAAAAATGATCTATAAATTCCAATTGGAAGACAAATGACAATTTGGGTAAATATATTTTACAACATGCATGAGAAATAAAATTAATAATTGTGATATAGGAAGGTGTTTTAGAAAATAATTAAAACAAATTGAGAATGTGCAGTAAAACTTTTCACAAAGGAGGTAGGTATGGTGTTAATGTGGATTTCCCTAGTTTCTCCAGGTTAAGCAGGGAGAGTTTTGAATTGAAGATTACCCTGAACTAGAGATGAAAGGTAAATGAAGGAAAGGGCAGTGGGTAGAAGAGGCAGACAGCCTAAGGCAGGAGTTTTAGGAAACGTGCGAATGTAAAGGTTACACTCGGGTTCACAAATCACACCACGAGATCGGTTCCACGTGGGAGGTTTATTAGGGAAAGGGGAAAAGGGGTCACAGAGAGACGAGGCAGAGAAGGGGGGGGTCCTGTTCTCTTTATATAGGGTGACTCAGGGCATGCGCAGGTAGTTCCAGGTGGTCAGCAGGTGGTCTGGGTGTCTTCACAAATGCCTGATAACTGGTCTGTCAGGTTCCTTGGAGCTGGCTGTAGAAGTGCCTGCTTACTGATCCCAACAAGGAGGATCACTGTGCATTTAAGACTAGCCTGGGCTACAAAATGACTTCAAGACCAGCTGGTGCCGAATTGCATGACTTTCTCAAAATACCAAAACAAACAAACAAAACCATAAAATTAACACACACACACACACACAACAAATTAAAAGAAACCCTAAGCAACTAACATGAATGTAATTAGTAAAAAATATAGTCAACAAATTTATGGGAAATATATTTAACCTTATTAGACGTCAAGTTATTCTAAAGTGACATTTTTCACCATGAAACTGGGAGAGATTTCATTTTATAACTGCATTCAGAATGGTGAGGGTACAGGCAAACAACTGTCATGTACAGTGGATGTTACATTCCAGATCACATCATAGAAGAATTTAGGAGTGAGGATGGGAGGTGAAAGGTTATGGGAGTATAGAACTTTAAGAGGAGGAAGCCTGGGACTCTCCAACTTCCTCTGTAACTGACAAACTGAGCAGAGACACTGAGAACTGGAGCAGTCAGAAGAGAACAAACTCCCTCGGCTTCCTGGCTATTTTCAAACACACCCTGTGTTCACATCAAAGCTAATTTCCCATTTGCTCGCCAGGTCTTGTCCTTTCCTGCGCACTCGATAATATCACTTAAGAAATTCCCTCATTGTGTTCTGCATCTTCAGTTTCGTTCCCTCACTTGAATCATCACCACTTCCTAACATACTGTAACTTCTCTCACACTTAAAAAAAAAAAGAAAAGAAAAGAAAAAGGAAAGTTTTTTTTTTTTTTCCTGAGTTTACTTTCTATACCACTATTTCCTATTCCAAGCACTTTTTGTATTTGCAGGAAGTTATTCTTTTGTTTCATTTTAAAATTGGTATGTGGTGAGTTACAAAAGCGGTGCCAACCGCTGTAGGCACACGTGGAGGCCCAAGTTCTATATCCTCCTCTCCCACTGCCTACCTTTTTTCTTTTCTTGACGCAAGGTCTCTCAGTTAGTCTGAAGCTCCCTGTTGTAGCTGGACTGACTGGTCAGCAAATCTCAAGGATCTTCTTGTCAGCGCCCACCACCATTGAGGTTATAAGCACCTACCATTATAGGCACCTACCACTGTGTGCAGATTTATATAGGTCCTGGGAATCCAAACCCAAACCCTTGACCCTAGACCACAAGTGCCTCACCAGCTGCATCGATTGACACAGCCCCCAACAAGAAATCTTGAAAAAAAAAGTGCATCTCTGCTACTACTCTCTAATTTCTAACTCCTCCATCTCGTTCTCAGCCCATTCCACTTCCAAACTATTGCTCCATCCACACCTTGCAGCCAAATTCAATTATTAACTTTTGGTTCCTTTTTCAGAGAAGTGAGACAAGCCTGATACCTATTGGCAGCATTGGGAATGTTTTGTTTTGTTTTGTTTTTTTTTTTTTTCTCCCCTCTGTCTTTAATACACCTACAGAGGTTTTCTTCTTGTCCCTAAGCCCTCTCTATGTTTTCTTTGTATTTCCCATCTAAGTGTCAGAGTCCTTCACGGTTAATCTTTTGTCTTTGTCACAGACTTTTGGTCCTATCTGAGGGCCACAGAATCTTGCAGCTCCAATCCCATCATCTCCCTGTTTAAAGTTCCCATGAATAGTGTGACAAGTTAGTGTTATCATATCTTTAACCCAAACCTAAATCACTTGCAGAAGCCTGTGGTCTTACCCACTGTCCTATTGTAAAAGCCCACGTTCAATAGGTCCCAAGATGCTAAGCTCAGTGAGATACCATGTTGACAGTAAATAACGAAGCACGAGGGTACATTACCCAGTGGGCTCTGAAGAGAAAAATTAAGGAGAGTGTGCTTTTTTTTTTTAATTTGTATAACATTTTTAACAATAAAAATGAATTGCTTTTGTCATAAGACAAACATCTTAACAAAGTATTTATTTTCACTTCAGGTTCCCGTATAATCTTTGTTTCATTTAATAATTCTCTGTTTTCAAAAATAAACTCATTCCATAAGTGTTGGAGGCGGTCTATACTGATGTCAGAAGGTTTGAGGCATGTTCAGGTGAATCCCTTGGCATTTCCAGTAAAGGTGAACTGATGAGCTGCTTTGTCTGTGTCTGATGCACTTCTCTGTTTCCAGTAGGATGTAGAGAGTTGATGGGTTTGTCTTAACCCTGAAATATTTTCACTTGCAGTAGACATGACTAGGTAGCTACTTAGAAATTAGCCAGCTTGAAAATCACCAAGGATAGACCCTCTTTCATAATCAGAACCTCTTTCTGCCCCCAAAACAAAATTTTAAGGAAGAGAGAAGTATCAGAATTGTACCATTATCTGGATATTAGAGAAGAGAATGGTGAGCCCTAGCCACAATTGGGAATTTATGTCCGGTGGGGGTGTGTGGGGGGTGGGGGAGAGAGACATGTGGATAGCAGCAGAAGCAGGAACAATTTGTTAAGAAGAAACACACTTCCAAGAGAGGAAGCAGGCCAGAGCTAGGAGGAAGGGTAGAAGATCAATGGCTTCCTGTCCAAAGGGTTGCAACTTGCTTTGGCATTTGCACAGTGCCAGCTCTTCCATGCAAGCTCTATTTGTGAGAGGCCAGGATTGGGTAGGGAAGTTCTTGGTCTTTCTGTGATTGATTCCTTTCATATGCTGATCTCTCAAACTCAGCCACTGTAAAATTTGTCTGCTTTACCTGCTGAGAATTTGAAAATCCAAATGGGGGAGGAAACATGCCAATTTCTCCTGTTTTGATTTTGTTTGTTTCCAGTCAGGGTTTCTTTGTGTAGCCTTGGCTGTCATTGTGTAGACCAGGCTGGCCTCAAACTTGTACAGACCCACCTGCCTGGGAGTGCTGGAATTTAAAGCATGTGCTACTGCCACCCAGCTCAAATGTAAGATACTGTGTGATATGATAGCTCCCCACAAAGAGGAAGAAGGTTTATCCTTTTGCCCCTCCATTTTTTGAGGTTTATTATGGGGGGGGGGTATTTCTTCCTGATGAAACATGATTGTCTTTTCCATTTTTACTGTTCCTTTTCTTAATTCTTTACATGTATTATGTTGCATGATGTTAAAATAGTGGCATCTTAACTGTATCCTTGGCCCTTGATGGAGACAAGACTTTTTGTACTGCCAGGAAGACTACTATCCATCAAAAGGCTTTCTGGTTATGAACAAAGACAAATTGTTGTCTTCTTCCCCAAGAGTAAATCCAAATGGGCCTAACAACTACCCAGACAGGAGAATGCTCCTCAGAAGACCTGTCTGTTCCAGAAACTTGAGAATAGTATAAATTCTGTTTAAATACATAGACTAAAATAATATTCTCTCTGGATATTGTCCACTCACCTCTCAGGAATGTCTCATGGTCTTCTGTAATAAACTTTATCTTCTCCATGTCATTCTGTGTGCCTTATCTAAATGGTTTTGCTGGAGATCACAAGAACCAAGAGCTGAGGGGAGGACAGAGTGAGACCCTGGTATCAGCATCCCTTGTTAGCAAGTTCTGGAAAGAAATTACCTGAACATATACACGAAGACCTGCTCTAGCTTATAAAGGTAAGAACCCAGGTAAAAGAAAAAAATAAACATGAGCACATTTCTCTCTGCATAAGAAATATTTAAGCCTGTGTGCACATACACACACACACACACACACACACACATATTCCCATCTGTTGGTATGAGTGGGCAACAGAAGGGAAGGACAGAGTGCTTGTATGTAGGAAAAGAGAAATTTTCCATTTCTGATAATTAGGCCAGTTATAATGTTCTTGAAAAAATATTGGCAGGTGGCCCAAAGCCCCAAGTTGTAGCTGTTTGAGCTTTGGTAAAAGATTTCAAGGGCAGTCTTGATCTATTGCTAAGTAGATGCTCTGTAAATCATTTATGATAAAACAATGAAAAATCTTCTTTCTTCCAACAGTTTCCCCATTCCTTCTACTTCCTTGATAAGCAGCTTTTGTTTCATTCTTTCTGGAATACAAGATAGATAATTCTGCTTTTTTTCTCCCCTTAATACAAAAAAAAAAAAAAAAAAAGGAAAAATAAAAAAGAGGCAAGTCCTCAAACAATGACGACAACAACAACAACAAACAATTCCTTTTTTAAAAATCAGGCACAAGGCTATACTTATTCTTTGCTTACTCAGCATAATCCAAGTGCAGTGTGAATTAGCTAACAGTTTTAACATGACTTTATAATTTTGTGGGCATGTATCAGAAGTTAATTTGATTTTGATCACAATTTAAAGAGGAGGAGAAGGAGGAAGAGGAAAGTGTTAGCCTTATTTAGAAACAGAAAATGGAACCCAGGGAGATGACCCAGTCTGGCCAGGATAATTTACTTCATGGAAGACAGAGAGCTCTGCCAGTCATTCCCATCCACTGGAGGTCCTACCCTTCTCTACTACTTGCAGCATACTAAAGGTAGTATCAGCCTTCTTGTCAGCTTCATACTTGTAGCTATTTCCTCTTAATCTCAAGGCCATAACATCTCCTCTAAAAAAGTCATCATGGTTCTTTCTGGTTACTGTCAAAGTAAACTTGTAGCTGATTTCAGTAGATTTGCTTTTTTTTTTTTTTTTTTCAAGATGTCTTCTCTCTGTATAGTCCTGGCTTCCTGGCTGTCCTGGAACTCACTGTGTAGACCAGGCTGGCTCTGGACTCATAGAGATCTAGCTGCCTCTACCTCCCAAGTTCTAGGATTAAAGCATCATGCTCCTTGCTTGCTGACAGGCCGGACCTTTTCACTGGTGGCCAAACTTTCCTTTTCATCCCCAAACCTTTCCAACTTAGGTTTCATTGCAAATATTCTCACCAGCATCCTCAACTGCCTCAGAGAGGCAGACCACCTCTTACCTTGCTTGAAATCTACCCTTCCTCCATGGCCACAGTAATTCTTGAGGCTTGATAAGCAAAGCCTGCTTGCTACCGATATGTCCCGGTGTTCAGGGAGAGGTTGAGAAGCAAGACTGGCATTCTCCTTGCTTCTTTCAATTCCTGCCCACCCACCCACATAACTAACAAACAGTCTGCCTGTTTTGAATTTTGTGCTACCCTCCAAGCACAGCCACCATGTCTATTGGCTTCTAAGTTATTCTCCTACGTCTAGGGAACTTCAGCTCCTGATGCACAGATGCTACCAACTTCAGGCCATTTTCTCAGAAAACTTCCAGAACCATGAGTCACGGCTTCTCAAACACCTAGGTCCCTGTGCCCTTTGCCTGCATTCCTATGTGACACAACTCACTCCCAACATTCTGTCCCCTAAAACTCTATGAAATGTGAACTTTGTACCTTGGTAAGGGCCTTTCCCGCTCTTTCCACTTCCTAGTAAATTAGGAGCTTAATTTTTCTCTCAGTTCTTTCAGGTGCCTTTGGTTTCTTCCTACATGGCAGACCCAAAAGGTCCATCACTTCCCCCAGTCACTTTGTTCCTGAATAAGGCGCTAATTCCTGTGATTATGGTGTGGGGTTGAGAGTGTGGTGCGAGAGTTAGGACCCTTCAATTTGACACCTACCTCTGCCATTTTGTATGATTCCAACTTGAACAAGTCATTCCATTGTCTAGGGCTCTCATTTCTTTATTTAGAAAATATAGTAATATTGTATCTATCTCTCCCATTTATATCAATTTAAAGACTGTGATGATGTTTGCAAAGTGCTTAGAATGATTTTCAGCACATTAGTACTCAGTAGATGTTTTCTCTTATCCCAAGGGAACTACTTGATGTTTCTTAAAAAAAAAAAAAAATCAAGCAAGCAAGCAAACAAACAAACAAACCCAAATCAACAAACCAAACGGGTGCAAAGACATGTGCATACATACAGCAAAGGACCAACCTGACAAAGACACTTTTAATTTCCTCTTTATGGTTATTGCCAGTTCAAGTAAGACTTAAGGAAATAACTTTGTAGGGCCCATAGCATTCCAATATCATGTAAACTATTGTTCAGGACCGACTATGAGTCACAGACTGACTAATGTCTTTTATTCTTGTGAAAGGAACAGTGAGGATGTCATGTGACTTTTCCAAGTTTTTTTTTTTTTTTTTAATGTGTGGAAGACCTGAAGAGGTGCCACAGAAAAGTGAACATAAGAACAGCTAAAAAAGATTTTTAAAAGATGCTTGCTTTAGTTATCAGTAGAGAAATTACGCAAATTACATAATGGGACAACACTGCACACCCCTGAGAGCGACGTGCACCAGGGTCAGATGGGTTTGAACCTAACGCAGTCACTTTGCTCCTCTGTTATGGAGCCAAAAATTCCTAAGTGCACAAAACTGAAAGAAACTTCGTCCCCAGACAGGAGAATGGACAAGTAGAGGTAGAACCGTATGTCCACACAGAGAAATGTTAAACCTACATGGTGACATGAGGGTGAAATGTATCTACACTAGCAGAAACATATCCAAGAAACAGGGTTGAAGGGAATGAACATGGCTCTAAGGAGTAAAACTCATTGTGCAGTTATGGGCCCTTTAACCTAAAGCATGCGCTGTGAGAAATGTGTTGTCGCTGTGGGAGCGCCACCACCACAAAGCCGATTTCTCCACAATAAGGAGCCCATGCGCTACAGTCAGTATAATCTTCTGGAACTACGGCTGTAAATGTAGTCTATTTAATGCTCAAAATCTTGGTATGTGGTCCCTATCGGAGTAGTGACATTTTTATACTAAGATATTTCATTTTCATTTTCATTTTTTCAGCAGGATTTGGCTATGTTGCATCGGTTGGTTTCAATTCCCTGAGCCTGCGGGATCTCCCTGCTTTTACTCTCCAGAGCGGCTGGGATTGCAGACGCACAGACCCTGCATTGCACCAGGCTCTAGCCCACCTTCTTTCACAACATCTACTTGTGGTTGATACTGTAAAATTCTCATTTTATACATGATGGAACTGAAGCAGAAAGCGTTGAAGTAACTGTTACTAGTATTTGGAAATCTTAACATACAGGTAACATCTATCACATTTTTACATAGTATCAAACACTACACTATTTTGCCTACGTTATCTGTGTCATAATAAAATATCTCTTCTAAAATGTTTTTTTTTTTTCCCTAAGTTTTTGTCTGAAAAGTTTCCTTCCTAAGACACAGAGAGTTAAAACTGGATCATCTAGTTACTCACACTCTTTTCCTTTTCTCCCAATCACAGCACAAAAGTGCAAGGCCAGACAGTCTGATCTTCATAAATTTAAAAAGGAGCCCCTGAACCATTTCCAGGTAGCAATTTTGGAAATCTGGAAATTATTTCACCAGCAACATCCTGAAGCCCTGAGGCCTTAGAACTGTCTTTTAGGTATTTTTTTTTTTTTGCTTAACACATATGCAAAACCATGTTCCACATGTATACATAGGTATCACATTCTAATTTTATGTAGGTTTTAATTTTTCTTTATTTTTGAGAATTTAGTGCAATGCCTCTTGATCATATTTACCCTTCCCAGCTCTCCCCAAATCCACTCCCCATACACAGCCACCCAACTTTGTGTCTACTTTTTTTTTTTTTTTTTTAACTCCTAAGAGCAATATGTCGTACCAAAATATCCTCAAATGTGTGGTCTTCCACGAGAGAGTGGTCAAGTCACCAGAAGCTACACCCTTAGAGAAAACGAGCTCTCCTTATACCCAGCAACTAACAATTGGCAATAGCTTCACACCGAGGAGGGGAGGAGGGGGACCCGTGCCTTGCTCCCCTCTCCATGCTGGGATTTGGTCTGGCTCTGGGCTTGTGCAGGCCTAGTGCCTGACGTCGCAGCCACTTTTAGTTCATGTGGAAAGTTACCCTGCGGTGTCCAGAAGACAGCATCACCCTATAGTCATCCACCACCTCTGGCTCTCAGACATTTCCCTCAGTCGCACAATGATCCTGAGCCTTGGAAGGGGGGTGCGCAGTATATGTGTTCATTTAGAGTTCAGCATTCTACAGTCTTTCATTTTCTGTACCTGGGACAGCTGTGGGTCTCCGAGTTAAACACCATCTACTTCAGATAGAAGCTTCTCTGATGAGGGCTGAGAGATGTATTGATCTATACATCTACATGAGTAAGTTATTAGGAATTGGTTTAACACTATGTCCACTTAGAAGAGAAATAGTAGTACCTCACGGTATCTCTTATAGTGCCTTATCACCCTTCATTCCAATTCATGTCACAGTTGATACTAGAAGCTATGCATGTGGCTGGGGGATCATGAAGGCTTGGCAATTTTTAAGGATGATTGGCCATTGACTAGCACTATGTGGTTTTTGGTACTTCATTATTCTTGACAGTTCAGAAACGGGACATTTAATTCTGGGTAGGTACTGAATTTCGTTTGTTTTTATTTTTCCCCATACTTTATCAGGCATTGTGGACCCATCATTAAGTGCATTATTATAGAGCTAAGAGCTGTCTCCAGCAACTGTAAACTGATAAGCTATGAACTGAAAGCCACAAGAAATGAAGACGCAGTTCCAATGGAAATGTGCATTGACTGAGGTTTACTATTGGTTATGTTTTTCATCCTCTCCTCACTAGAACCAACCCTCACGTAGGCATGCCTCATCCTACCCCAGTGCATTGTTCCTTGGAGACACTGCAAATCTTTACAAGGAGAATTGTGGCAGACCTGTGGCCAAAAGCTCTACCTACCACTACCATTTCCCCAAAAGTCCAGATAATCATTGAAAAATTTAACAAGGAAGTATTTTTTGAATATGATTTTTACCATCATTTTAAGGGCATGTATGTGAGGGTGGGACTGTACGTGCTCACACAGGTGCAGTTGCCTGTGGAGGAATACAGTCTCCCTGGAACTGGAGTTACAGGCAATGGTGAACTGCCCGACATGGATGCTGGCAAATGACTTGGGCCCTCAGCCAGCTCGGGATTTCTGTTAGTCACAGAATCATCTCTCCAGCTGCAAAATGAAGTATTTTTAATTAAAGTATGTACACAGTTCTAATCATAATGCCATGGCATGCTCAATAAGCTATGAAGTCGTCTAAAAATAGCATGACTTGTTCGGTTGTAGTGCCCCGGAACGGATCCTATCAGGTCTCTGAGGTAGGGTTGCACCCAATAAGTGGCTGATGAATGAAGAAAGAAACTCACACTGAATGCATGAACTCCTTTATTGAAAATATTGGAATAGCACTGCATTACACGTAGTTGATATCCATAATGAGAGGTCACACATTCCTGTTCAGACAATACTGTTTTAAGTAGGGAATACAGCATCTGGTTCTTCCCTCACGAGTATAACGTCTTAGACTGAAGTCGGTAAGAGTGATCTACAGGCAGAGGAACCATCTTGTTCATTAACAGCATATGATTACAGATGCCATAATGGTGAACGTCATCACCACAAGACATTCCTGGGATCTTACCAACTCACAGTAAGCAGACCGAGGTCAAATTACCTGTTTTTAACCAAGAGTTCTCAATGGGTGTACAGAGTTAAAATTTTATAGCATTCACTTAAACCAGCATGGGAAGGCAGTGTGCATAACAATGAGTGGTGGACAGAGGCCACTGATAAGTGTTTTTTTTTTTGTTTGTTTGTTTGTTTGATTTTACAAGGAGTCTAAATGGAAGAAAGATTTAAAGAAAAAATTTCGAGTGGAAATAGATATGTAAACATAGTTTGTTAATTTTTCTTTCAAAGATCATTGGGGAAATAATTTGTGGTAGCCTACTTGTCAGCTTTGGCTATTATTTAATTTTCTTCCCATTAGTAGTCTTTGGCTTGTATAACGGGGTGGTAATCAATAGCGATAATAATTTTATTTCTTACTATTTAAAATAAAAGATGTTGTATAATGTGAAAATGAGTTTACATTTTAAAAAATAGGTTTTCCTTCAATTGTGATATGACTGTTATTCTTTGCATTGTTTTTTTCTCCAATAAGATTCCAGAAACCAAGAAAACTGGTCCAACTTGACATCTTTCATCTGACATGAAAAATGCAGAAATTAAACACTCCCTTTTAAAACAGAGGGCTACTCATTAATGTAAACACATGAAAGAAAACTGTCAAAACAAGAAAAAAAGAAAAAACTAAGATACTAAGTTACTGTTATTGATACACAATTTCACAAGAAGCAAGACCTTCTCTTTTCAGAAGTAGGATTTGTTGTACGCTCATTTTCATGATTTCCATTTTAATAAACACCATCTTACAACAGTGAGAAATGCCATATTCTGATTCACACAAATGCTTAGGGTGTCAAAGTGTAACCTTCAAAACTAAATGAAAAGATGGTCTCTAATAATCAGATCAAAGAACATTGGTAATGAGCTGTTGAGAATTCACTCAAATACACACACACATACACACATAATATTAAGAAATAAAGACTATGCCACCCTAAATAATCAGGGCAAAAAAATGAATATAAAACTATACAAATCAAAAGAGACTTGTTCCCTAAACATAGCACAAAACGTATACATTTCTTTATTTCAGGATTTTGACACATTGAGAGAAAAAATATCAACATATTTCAGACAATATACTAGAAATAATAAATAAAACAGTTTAAAAAATCAGATATTCCCTTTAAGTGCTATGTCCTTTCAATTTCTCTAAATCAGATTCAGCTTCCCATGGCAAACAATAACTATATATTTGGTAAAATTATGCTGATAAATACACAAGGCAGGTATATATTTCCACAGTATCTTTTTTTTTTCACAGTTACCAAAAATAAAAATTGCAATCAACTCATACATCTATAAACACTCTGATTTCTCACGGTGTGGGTTTGAAAGCAGTGGAAGTACAAAGTCTTTTTTTGTTGTTTTTGACTTCAACATTCTGTCTTCAGTGTCTGCCCTCCGCAGGTACCTTTCAGAATCTTTCTGCATTGTTATCATGTTCAGAGATGATGGCAGAAAGAAAGCATCGCTGTGGGATGGGGCAGCCAGGGCTGGGGCTTGTCTTCTAGGATGAGGGCTAAGCTAACCCAGTCTTCTTAATGTTCTGATTTAAGGCGGCCTGAATTTCACTCAAATGTCCACACCTCTAGGTCCTGAACAATGAAGTCTTCTTTTTTGGAAAGGATATCATTATTAAAAGTGCTGCAAGAGTTGCTGCGTCCATGATATAAATCAGCATCTAGCCACAGACCAAACCGCCCCCTGTAATGAGGTGAAAGAGGAAAGGTCATTGCACTGACACCCCTTACATGGCATGCTTTCTGTCTTCCTCTGCCAGGTTTTCTTTCCCTTAGATCATGACAGAAAGAACTCTAAACTGCTCATAAAATAAAAGCAAGCTGTATACACAGGTCTCTCCTAAAGGAGAAACTGGTAGGTCTTTCAGGTTCATTAATAAATCATTTATCTCTGACTCTCAGCATCATGTGCTAGTGCACTGCCCTAATTAATCTAAGCAACTAGACTAGCTGGGTCCAAACAGATCCTCAAGTAACAATATAACAAGAATCTTACCCTCCACCACCAAGTTCTAAAGAACTAATGTCTCCATTGATAAAATACGAGTTTTCTCCACTCCACTTAAAGACCTAGGGGCAGAAACACAAAACAGAGCACAGACATTTCAATTTGGAGAATTCAAAGAGAAAACCTCTCGAATAGCCATGTAGTATGTAAGGGAAACACACCTTTGACTAAGGAAGCGCTTAAAAGAATGGCTACAATGAGATCGCCAATGGTTATGAAATAGTAAAGACCATTGCACAATGTGCTGACTCTCACTTTCAGGTTCTCCCTGCATCCCAGACTGAGAAGCTCCAAGGGCTGGTCTCAAGCAGTTTGTGTGCTGCAGTCACGGAGAATTATACGACAGCTGCTATCCCAGTGTCTGAGCACCGCATGCACCCCCTGACTGCTGACAACACAAAACTGGGCATTCAGGCATTTCCCCCATCCAGGTACCTTGAAATTAGGGCTAAAGGTGTAGAGAAAAGTTTCGCCTGTGCCGTAATAGTGGTCACTGAACTTGAAGGGATGAGTGGCATACGCCCCAAATATCTATTAAAAGAAAACAGATGACTTAGTTATTTTCAAAACTAAACTCCCATAGAGAGACCTTCTGAAATATTTCTGACACACAATTGTTCTGAAACCTTATAATTCTTTCTGTAAAGGTTATTACTAAATTAAAACTCTTAAGTGGAAAAAAAAACCATCAAACAAAGCAATTACCACAATACCCCCAGCTCTAACTGGAACCCATGTGGCCAGGCTTCCTGGTACATGGAAAATCCATCAGAGAAGTTCAGAGAAGTTACTTGTTGGAGAGGGCAACAATACAGTGGTTAAAACACAGCTGCAGATGGATATGGAGAACAAAAAGTGTGTGTTGTCCTTGAAAAGGAGTGCTGGACAGGCCACAATTTCATCCCTAGAATGATTTAGTTTTGTATTTATTTTTGTTGCTTGGGACAGGGTCTTGTAATACAAGATAGGCTCGCTGGGAATTCACTATGTAGCCTAGGTTGGCTGCTAGCATTCCACATTTTCTTGCTTTAGCCTATTGGAGTTTTAGGCGTGAACCATAATGTCTGGTTTTCTTATGTGTTTTATAAGTGAGATTAAGGCTGTATATCCCTTACTCCCACCCCCCAAAATAAGCTTTCCTCCCTTTCAGTTTTTAAATGACTGATGAAATGATTAAATATGACTGATCAATATACTTAGTCTGAAGTGGGCAGTGGCTTGGGAAGGAGGCCAAGACAGGATTTCTCTGTGTAGTCCTGGCTGTCCTGGAACTCACTCTGTAGACCAGGCTGGCCTCAAACTCACAGAGATCCGTCTGTGTCTGCCTCCTGAGTGCTGGGATTAAAGGCATGCACCATCACCGCCTAGCTAAATATGGTGAGTTTATATCACTGATTCTTCTGTTTCTCTCTGGGAGGGAGGAGAGTCGTGTTAGAGCACATGGCCAGGCGCTGCCTCAGCTTTCTGTCCTCTGTCCATATCCTAATCGGTGTATACACAGGTGAGAGTTAGAAGACATAGGCACATATACTTTGAAAATGTCACTCTGTGATTCATGTGTCTTCTACTCTATAGCCAACATGAAAAACATTGCCTTAGTAGAGGTTCCTTGAAAATATCTCACAATTTTTCAAACACTACTTTAATTGGGCCCAAACCACTCTGTGCTCTCTTTTTCACTGGTTCTATTTTAAAGTACTAAACATTAGAGACTTCTAATTCTAAACAAAGATTTTCATACTTCCTACTCCCGAATTTTCTCCATAACTGCTAAAAAAAGAAAACAAAGAAAAGAAAACATTTTATAATAAAATATAAACAATTACTTTCTCTTCTCCTAATAAAGGATCTGGAATATAATAGCAAGGCATCTTTTTATTTTTAAAGCATGATCTTAAACTATGAGAAGAAGGTAAAAGAATCCTTTCACAGGCGAGAAATGGGTTTCTTTCTGATACATCAACAAGAAATACCACCCACACTCTATAGCCCTCTACAAGGTTCTAAATAATATTTCTCAGCTATAATTTTTTTCAGTGATCATGGAAATCTATTTAAGAACTAGGGATTGAATAATACCAGGACTATTTATTGAATTTGTTGCTCAGGAACTACATAAACAAAAATCTATGCTTTTTTCTATTAATTTTTTAAGGGAAAAAGTACATAAAACCATTTGAATATATTGATGTTTGCTTATAATGAAAACATATTTAGCAATTATGGAAATAAAGAAATCCATAGAACCAAAGAAAGCTGGAAATGATATAATGAAGGTTGATATAAAACCTGTGAATATCTAGCTACTCTGTCTTCTCAGCTCTTTTGAGGGTGCTAAGGACTGAACTTGGGGCTTTTTACATGTGTCTTCATGGTGAGATAACTCCTCTCAAGTGTTTATAGCTGAATGTAACCACTGCTGGGTCTTAAAACTTGGCCTTAAATGTCCATATAATCCTCTAGCCCCCCCCCTCCTTGCTCCATGGGGAGGGGGTCAGGGCTCCATGTCCTACTGTTGGCCTCTACTCTTGGAACATGCGCTGAGTGGTTCAACTGGAGCTCCGGCTGCACATCTGCCTGCTCTTCTCAGAAAAACAGCTTTGCCTCAGCAGCAGAGTGCTGGTCCGGCCTTGGCCTGCCTCAGACTGTGTCCATCTAGTGCAGGAACTAGAACAATGGAGCATCCGGTACTCATAACCTGCCATTTCTAGGATGAGAGTATGTGGGCTGGGTGGAGGAAAGGGGCCTTCTACCTTTAGGGTTGTCTGAATTTTCATCTGTGGAACACTGAGCTGGAGAGGGATTTAAGAAGTGCTGGGCACCTGAAAGGGACAGATGCCTGGCAACTAAGAGAAGAGGGAACCCCCATCTCCTGGGCCACACAGGCCCAGAATAAAGCTATGGGTTTAAGCTGGGGTTGTTGGAGGGATGGAAGTGAGTTGTATTTCAAGTGCCAAAGAATTTCATTGTTATTACTGAGATTTATTAGATTTTCTTGAATAAATATTTCTTCATTTGCTGCATGCCTTCAGGTCAATTTCCAGAGACTGCAAAGGATTGTTGTTTTTATGATTCCCACGAATCATGGTTTTTTTTTTTTTTGTTTTTTGTTTTTTGTTTTTTGTTTTTTTTTCACCAAGGACTGAGTCTGTACAGCCCTCACTCTCATTCTGTATGTGTTGCATTTGTTTCTGATATGTCTGTCATGTTCCCATAACTGCCAAGGCTACCCAATTTCCTCGGGGTGGAGAACTGTGCAGAGCTATTGTCCTCGTATCCTCAACAACATACACATCTGCAGGGCCCATGACATGGAAGCCTGTACTCCACAGGTTCTCAACCTGTGGGTCGCCAGGAATTACATATCAGCTAGGCTGCATGTCAGATAATTTACATTGTGATTCATAGCAGCAGTTAGCTACATTGAAGTCATGAAGTAGCAGTGGAATAATTTTGCAGTTGGGGGTCACCACAACCATGAAGAAGTGTATAAAAGAGCCACAGCATGAGGAAGGTTAAGAAATGCTGCTCTGTTCCTTGACAGTGGCTGCGCTTCAGCCTCAGGCCTGTCTGACATCTCTACTGGCGGGAAGCCTGTTAAACTGTGCCTCACTGATACCTTCTCAACATGGACCTCTTCTTCTTCAAGTCTGATGTCACTGCTAAGCAGATAGAAAACTAATGTATATTTTTGTACCTATTTGTATGTCCCGTCACAATCTTATCCGAAACACGGGACCAGTTTCTCAAACATTTCATAACTTTCTATGTGACTTTAGATACTTTGTGATTTTATATCAATTTTCGTCTTTATTGTGCCTATTATTCAGCTTGTATCATTATTTAAAAAGGTGTTATCAACTCTGATATAATAATAATAATAAAAATAGTAACAGTTCCTCTATTTTCCATAATTCTCATTAATGCAATAAAACCATAAAGACCATGTCTTCCATAACCTCACCAGGTCCACAATCTTTTTTTTTTTTTTTTTGATATATTTTTTTTTTTTGATAGGGTCTCACTGTGTAGCCCTGGCTGTCCTGGACCTGACTTTGTAGACCAGGCTGGCCTTGAACTCACACAGCTTCACGCACTCTGCTTCCCAAGTGCCGGGATTAGATGTAGGCCACATGGTTACATGTTTCTCTTAAATGTATCTCACTTATACCGCTCATTCAGGGAAGTGAGCTGGCAGAAGAGAGAGTTGTGCTTCACAGAACGATCCTCCAGGAGCAACACAGCTTGAACCACCCCAGTCAGAAAACCTCCCAAGTCCCAAGCCTTCTGAGTGCCAAGATGATGCCATTAGTAGAAAAATCTACACTGAGAACCTGTTTCATGAGCAAAATTATGAAGCTCTTTGAGATGTGTGTGTTTGTGGGTATTATTGTGAAATAACTGTGATCCCATCCCCAAGAAATCTCCATAAACATATACATGATTCCCCCAAATCCAGATTTCAAAACACTTTATTTCAAGAAGCTCAGATGAGAAATATCCAGCCTGAGATGTCCTGTACTGAACAGCTGTTCATTAGATATAACATGACTGGACTAAGTAGTTAATGACT
This sequence comes from Psammomys obesus, assembly GCF_907164565.1. Classification (NCBI taxonomy): domain Eukaryota; kingdom Metazoa; phylum Chordata; class Mammalia; order Rodentia; family Muridae; genus Psammomys; species Psammomys obesus. The sequence continues at coordinate 25,029,902 of NW_026585797.1, forward strand.
TTCAAATGTAACAGCCTGAGTGAGCAGTAAGTGAGAGCAGTCTGCACATATACACTCACACTATGAGCTGATTTGAAGGAGGAGGTACCAGTGTAGATGGGGCCCTACACACTCAAAAACCTCACAGGAGGGGCAGCCACCAGAGAGTACTACCAGGAAAGGATTTCCTATGACTGCTGGACCACTGGACCCCAGACCCAATGCACAGACATGGACTATCCCTCGCCCAGTGTCATCAATGGGCACCCCTTATGACCCCTGGGAAAAATTCTGGTATGTCACCAGGATTGGGTTGTCTTTGCAACCATATACCTGCCTGTCCCTATCTGCCTATCTGCCTTTGAATTGCTGTAGGGTCTTGTTTTCTACTCCACGGTCAGCACAGAGAGAAGGTTCCTTAGGACATAATCCCTCCATTTTCTTTGCATTAGGATTTCAAAATAGATCAGAAAAAAAAAAAAAAAACAAAACAGCAAAACAAAACAAAAAATGAACCAACCAGCCAACCAAACAGAAAGAAAGAAGAGATGGACATAAAGCAAGAATGGCAAGACTCATTTAGCGGGAGCACGGGAGTTATTGTACTATTCTTTCCAGTATTGGGTATTCTTAAAATTTATCACTGGAACATATTTCCAGGTAGGAATACAGTTCAGTTAGCAGAGTTTGCTTGGCACGCATGTGGCTCTGGTGTAATTCCTAGCTCCCTATAGGCAGTTGTGATAGCATACAGTAACGATCCTTGCCCTCAGGAGGTAGAGGTAGGAGGATGGGGTGTTCCAAGGAAGCTTAGGTTATATAGCCTGAGCTATGTGAGACCCTACTGCTCCAAAAACAGAACACACATTCTCTGTGAGAAGAACAGGCCTCACCTGGTTGTCCATGTCTTTGATGACCAGCAGAACAGGACTATCTAAGGATGCTGATTTCCTGTAGAGAGTTTTCAAGCTGGTTCCATGCTCTAATGTGCTGTAGGCCAGCCTCCACGGATAGCCTTGTACCCTGGCTGGAAGGCGTCGGGCCAGCTGCCAATCCAAGGAAGGAAATACAAAGAGACATCTCAAACACTAACCGGTCATGAACCGGCGCAATAACTAAGTGCAGGTGGCTCAAACGAAAGAATCACATACTTACATCGTGACCTATTTTGCCCTGGCAAATATTTGCTACCATTGGCCAAGAAAGGGAAGGGAAATGTGGACAATGTTTCCCTCAGCCAGGATGCTGCCCAGACGATGCTTCACTCACTCAGAGCCAGATTGTGTATTTCCAATGTCATCACACAGTCCTATGTTTTTCACTGATAAGACATACACACTGAGAAATGTGTTCTAAGGCAAATTTTTGGTAATTTCAATGTCACAAAAATTTCTTATACAAACCAACAGAGCTACAATGTCACTAGGGGACTATGGGATACACTGACTACATTTGAAGACTCCCACAGACCAGGCCAGCCAAAGGGATATTAATATTCTCTTTCCCTTATAATTCAAACCGGTTTTTATCATTTTCTATTTTTCCAGTTGTTCTAAGTTCTCAGAGGTTTAAAGCTGCAACTGACTACAGTGGCCTATAGATCAAGGAAACACCTGTGTTATCCATGAGAGCTCAGATGGACTTTGTCCACCTTGTCCCTGAATCTTTCATCTATATTTAACTTGAGCTTAGCTGCCATAAATACTAATAAAGACTATCTTGCCATGAAGCGTTGTCAAAGTAGTTATGAAATGCATTGTATTCAGGAGCTGGAAATCAGCATCAGTGACAGCATGATGGCCATTCTATAGCTGCCGGGACAAGTTTCCCAACTTTCCTGGTTTGATTCTTTAAGGTTTCAGGAATTCAGGTTCCTAACAAAACTGGTGGGAAATGTATAAGGGATTCCATATCCATACTATTTCACAAAATTCAAGTAGTGTGCTTTTCAGAAAACACAAAGTACACACAGATTATTTACACATTTTTATAATATGTGTTACAAATAATAAATATATTTAATATATTGATCCTTTTATGTGCATTAGGACTATGGGAGATCAGTTCCATTTTTTATGTTAGGAAATAGCCTTGTCTCCGAGGTTGGAAGAAAGGGGTTAAGGTTTTGTCAGTTGCTCTCATTCCAGGAAGGCCATGGAAGAGGCCACTGTAACTTTTCAGAATAGGGAAGGGATGCTGGCTGTGGCTAGGTTCTGCACCTCCACTTCCTCGCCTGATGCTTTACTCTGGGCAAGGAAGTCCCCAGAGACTCTGGTATTCATCCTGTGGACAGCCTACCTGCTCGACGTGCATATTCTCCAGGAGCGCACTGTGGGGCTGCAAGACGGGCAGTCCTTCCTCCTCCTCCTCATCCTCCTCCTCGTAGTAGCTGCATGTGCTCTTCCTGCGTTTTGCCTCCTCAACAGTGATGATCTGAAGCGAGGACAAAAACGAGGCAATGTGAAAGCCCAGATGAGATGTGCTTTCCCCCAAACTACCCCTGAGCACACAGCTGACTGAAAAGGTGGCGCGGTGGGTAGCAGGGGATAAGCAGATATGGACTTTGGGGAAATGACTGGTTTTCAAACCCAGAACAAATGCAGAATTTAAGCCCCAACAGCTGAGCATTTAGTATGCGTGATTTAAAGTCACAAGCTTTCCAGTTTTGCTCTGGCTGCTGATTGCTCCGAACCATGCATCTTCACACACAGTGAAGACACTTGAGCCAGGGTGCTCCTTCAGCCTGCTCGCTGAAACATAAATTGTAAAGGAAATAATCAGAGAGCCTTCAGAAAGCCTATAAATAGGGAGTTTGGGGCTATAAGGACAAGTTTTAATCAAGCCTCCTGGTTGTGTACCTAAGCAACCAAGTCTAGTGAAAATAATGAATGATAACAGACACCAGAAGCGGACAGGAGACGCAGGGAGCTTTACTCTAAATTACAACCAGGTTACAATTCATTCTACACAATTCACAACGATCACAAATCTCCCTTCTAAATTGAAAGACATTATAATACACACATCTGTTATTTATATACAGTTGGGTTTATGAACTACTAAAGCCCTCACCTTTAAAATAACATTGTGCCCTGTTTTCGCCGCACAAAACATGTAAGAGGTAACCAGTTCTCTAAAATCCCCAGGTACAAGAGTAGCGACAGCTGACTTATAGAGAAAAGGCATCTAATTTACATCTAGTGAGAGTTGTCAGGTGATAAATTGTTTGGCTTCCAAAATACACAATGACATGTACAAATTATTCTTTTGAGCTGGATCTTAGGTAGGGAAATGCCCTGCCTATCTTCTGATGGAGAAGTTACAGAAACACTTTCAACGAATCATAAATCTAACAACGAATCATAAATCTAACATTTTAAACGTACTAAACAAAGCACTTCTTTTTTGTTTCTATTTTCAAACTCCACAAATTCTGAACAGTACGAAAGGAAGCTACAGACCGCAAAAAGTCAAGTACAGATACCGGGGTTTCTGAAAGGGGGGACTAAAACTTCCAGAGCAAATAATAATTAAGCAAGCAAGCAAGCAAACAAACAAAAAGACCTGCTCTGGGTGAACCTCCAGCGCAAGACTCTCTCACTAGAAGGATTTCAAAACACATGGCAGTGACAGAACGCCCAGCTACCCTGCAGTGGACACACTCCCACCTACCTTGACAAAAGGCTCTTGGTCAGGCCTGGCACAATAGAAAATCTGAATGTCCAGGGGCAGTCTTCTGCCTCGCATAGTGCCGGGAGAGAAGACGGCGGCCACAGAGAGGAGCAGGTCTTTCTTTGCCTGCCTGCACACCAGCCACTGGCTGCTGGACTGAGCTACACTGTTTCTTTTTCCTTTTTTTTTTTTTTTTTTTTTTTTTTTTTTTCTCGGTATCTAGCTTCCTGCACGATTGAGTTTCTGTTTCCCTCAGGAGGGGGTTCAACGTTTCTACAGGAACATACCCAAATTAGGATTTAGAGCAGGCACACTTCCTGTCAGGCAGAGCGAGCGGGATTCTGTAAAGTGACACTTTCACCTTTGAAACGCAGCCCTACCAAAAAAAAAAAAAAAGAAAGAAAGAAAAAGAAAAAGAAAAAAAATTCCCAGTGTGGGTCCCCCTCCCCCTTTCTTTCTCTCCTCCTAAACTCTTCATCCTTATGCCCTCTGGTCGTAACTACGCTGCCCTTACCTTGTCTCTTCAGAGTCCCCCCCTCCCCTTCTTTAAGGCTAAGCCTCCATGTTAACCGTGGTGTCAGTTCCCAGCCTCGGTTTGAATCTTAGAGACAAAAGGAGCCTTTAACAGAGGTGATGGGTGGGCTCACTCTAGCCGCAACAGTTTCTAGGTTACTTTTGGAGTTTGTTAGCACGGGTGACTCAAAAGGGTGGGAACATGTCCGACTCACAGGAGGCTCTGAGGGATGCCGGCAAAACAGGTGGCAGTGCACAGCTTACATTCTTCACATTACAGAATGTGTCTTCGTGACTGATAGACCTACAGGGTCCCCCTTTGCCCCTCAGATCGGGTGACAGAGGTTTGGAAAGAAACGCGGATCTCTGCAACCGATCGATTTCCACCTGCATCCCCTGTTGCTCTTCCAGACAGTCCCAGAGGCTGCTGAAGGCTCAGGGTCCTGGGGTGGGTTATAAACTGCATTCTGGCAGATGAGTGGACACTACACGCTAGCCAGGACTGACCCTCCATGCAGACACCTAACAACCCAACGCAAAATCGGTTGGATTCTATTCCCGGGAGAAGCACGTTTTTCAGTGCCTGGCATTTCATGATAGATCACATTAATTAATCGCTTCCTGGATGCTGGAGAGTGCCAACATTTATTAAGCGCTTCCTGGGTTCTGGGGAGTGCCAGATGCATGTGTTGCCAGGCACAGGGACACAAAGCAGCCCACAGTTTCATATGGCTGAGTGACAGAAGATGAAATTATCAACAAACAAGTGCCATCACATGCAATAAAGGAGCTGAAAGCGCTCAAGGCTCAGAGGAGGTTGGGGACACCCGGTGTGCCCTGAGAAGGCTTATTCACAAGGGAGAGGGTGGTTTCGCTTGTGAGCAGGGTGGGGCGTGGGGAAATAAGCCAGGTGCAGGGTGCAGCAAGGGCAATGAGATGAGCTCTAGATTCTCCATGGTTGAAGAACAAAAACAACGTAAGATGAAAAGAGGTGGCTAAGATTGGGAAAAGTGAAAAACTTTAGTGTGTTGAAAGAGCCTTGTCTCATAGGAATGTAGTTCTAAAACCTAGCTGCTTTCCAGATCCATCTTGGAGCCCTGAAAAATATAGATTTTATATTTTCCATATAGTCTATATTCTTCCTACACACTTACTAAAGCAAAGTATCCAGAGATAAGGGTCTAGGATTCAAGTTTTTAAAAAGCCGAAGTGCTGGCCGTAGGACTCAGTGCATGAGGGCACTGCTATGACAGTGCGGAGTGCTATGAGAACACGGTGAGCAGAGTGTGGATCCCAGCACCTGCAAAAGGCCAGGCACAGCCACTGGCGGGCCTGTAATGCCAGCCTTGCGGACCGTGGAAACAGGAGGATTGCTGGGACTTCCCAGCGGCCAGACTAGCTCAATGTTCAGTCAGAGACCCTGTCTCAAAGGACTAAGAGAAACAGAGACAGAGCTGGGAACCCAACATCCCCCATGACTTCCTCAAGCATGCACAGGGCCAAGCACACTAGCACACATGTTAGCAAATACCATACATCGCTCCCCTTCCTCCCCCACACTCATACAAACATACACAGAGAGAGATAGCTCCCTTCCCTGAAATCCAGTGATGGGCAACACGCCTAACAATTACTATAGGCCACGGGACACGGTGCTGAGGACTTTAAGCCTGCATGAATACACTTGTGTAGTCAGACGGCAAGTGGAATAGGCAGCACACACAATACATACACAAGACCTTTTAATATGATGAAGGAAATCTCAGAAATCACTCAGTAGTGATGGAGAAATTATTACTAAAATACTACCTGTACATATTACAAAATCAACTGTGGATTACAACTATAAAAAGCGTAAACAAAAGCCACCAACAAAATTAAAAGACAAACAGTGAATGAAGGACTAGCTGTCAAATGCACAGGGAAAAAAAAATTATCTTTCATCACAATAACTCAACGGTGTGGAGAACTGTTAAGGCCCTTGTCAGGGCAGAGGTTCTCAACCCTTTGGGGCTCCCATATCAGAGATCCTGCATATCAGATATTTACATTACTGTTCATAACAGTAGCAAAATTAGAGTTGTGAAGTCGCCATGAAATACTGTTATGGCTTGGGGTCTTGACAGCATGAGGAACTTTATGAAAGGGTTGCAGCATTAGGAGAGCTGTGAACCACGGCTCTAGGAAAAGGGGCTGTAAAACTGAGAAGAGGCACGAAACTCACAAGTGGCTCACTTGTGTACAGGTGTGTTCGCTCTTGGCTCAGCAACAGTTAAGGAAATGAAAATTAAATTATAGGATAACCCGACTCACTTTCCAGTTTAGCAAGCATTTCCTAAGGAGAAAGAAAAAGGAATAATGATCCCTGGACAATCCTTTGTGCTGGCAGAGGCACAGTGGGAAATTCCTCACACTGCTGGCAAGTTAAATTAGTGACCCATAAAGCTCAGGAGCCTTCGAAAGCTACTGTCCTTGCACCTCACAGCTTCACAACCAGGAAATTCTCTGAATAATTTCAGGTAGAAGATCTTACTTTTGGGAAATGAGTGAAACAATAGAATGATTCAAGTGGGAAACTGTTAAATGATAACAGATATAAAAACACTAGCAACTAGTTGCAGGACGGTGATGCGTTGGTGGTTTATGTCTGCAATTACAGCAGTTGGGAGCCTGAAGCAGGAAGGGAAGACCTTGAGTGTGAGGCCATCCTGAACTATAGAGCGAGCTTAGATTCATTAGAACAAACAAACAAAGGCTGAGGTTCTCAAACACAATGCTAACGTTATGTCAGGTGGGAAAAGCCACCATAGAACCCAATCTCTGTGTTGAGTGAAAAAGGATGCTCCGTCCTTTTCAACAGCTAGCAGGCTCCTGAACAAAACAGGAAATAAAGTTCAAAGAAATGTATGAAAGTGGCAGGAAACACACACACACACACACACACACACTTTGTGCACTCCACTTTCCAAGTTTTTTTATGATCAGCATGCATTGCTTTCATACAGTGCAGACATAAGGTGTGTCTGGAGATCTTGAGAATGAACTGGTAGGTGTGTTGGGGCGGGAGTGCAGAAATCCTGGCTGGATAAGGAGGGTCTGTCAAGGGAGATGGGTAGAAGGACCTGCAGCGTTCAAGACCAGCACTAACGGGATTCTGATTGGCGTTGAGCTGCCGAGTGAAGGGGATGAAAGAGAAAAATATAGTACTACACGTGGGACTGTGGCTTGGATGTGACTAAGATATAAAGATGTGAGCAGACACAAAAAACGTTGGAGAACAATGAGTTATTCTGGGTATCCCCACTAGCTCCCATGGGAGCCCACAATTCCCCTCCACACCATGAAGCGGAGGGACAGGGCTGTTTCCCACAATGCCCCTGAGCATTGCTTGCTCCTAATGAGTGGACACAAAGCGTTCTTCTCCTCAGCACTTTGGACTCTGTCTCCCATATGGACAGACAGATGTAAAGGAGCCTACCCAAGCTACTGCCTCACTCCAGCTGCCCTTTCTTTCCCCAGCTCATAAGCTTTGGCATGCGCATGGAGGGCTTGAAGAAGGTTAATATGTTGTCTCTACTTCCATCTTTCATCTCTTCCTTCAACAAAGGTCTAGACACAACCTTCCAGGTGAGTTTTCACTGTCTTTCACCTTTCTCAGTGGCTTTGGGGCTAACTGCCCAACTCTCTCCTCCTCTAGATCTTTGAGTGGACTGACTGATCTCTGTGGGTTCCTTCTTAGCCTCTTGTCTTTGGGTGTGGGTGTGTGTGGCCTCTTCTCCCCCTTGGGCCAATAATAGATGAGACCCACGTCCAAGATGAATAGGAAAAAGAAGGAAATACCTTCATCAATAGAGTGGCTTTGGCTCAGGATATTCAAGTCTATAGTCGGGAGGGGGTTAAGTCCCCATCATGGGTCTAAACGTTCTTTCTGGAGCTCCGAGTTGGGTGAAAGACCACACCCCTCGGTGAGAAAATTAATTTTTTTCTGTCACAGCATCCGTTCTGTTAATATTTACCAAAAGAAGTACAGCCAGGATGAAATAAGTCTCATGTCTGTTAACCAACACACTACTGTCACATCATCACAGTCTGACGGGCCTATGAGGCATCTATGAGCTCTGCACAAGAAGAGCTAGGTAAAAATAGGTGGTAACTATGGGGTGTCTGGGGGCTTTAATGCAAGTTATACTGCAGGGTAACAGGGTTCAAAGGCCAACTGAGAAGCTGGAGACAATGAATGTGATCCAGTTTTTATCTAAGAGTCCGGTGGCGACAGAAAGGAGGGTGATGGGAAGAGCTGTGGACGGTGCAGAGAGTAAAGTGCTTGCCTTGCAGGCTTGAGGATCTGAGCCCCATGCCTAGAACCCACAGGAGTACAAAGGCTGATGGTGCAGGGGGAGACAGGAGGACCCTTGGGACTGGACAGCCAATTTAGACTATTTGGCTACTTTCAGACTAATGAGAGACTCAAAAACAAAACAAAACAAAACAAAAAAAGAGTGGGTGATGCCTCTAAACTAAAGGAATCAAGCAGGAAGGAGAAAGCCTTTAAATACACACAAGATAATTGTGGCTGATAAGGCAGAAGTCAGCCTTAGAGAGGAAAACAGCCTCATTGCCCTGAGTCAGAAACTAAGAAAGCAATAATTGATCATTTAAAATGTCAAAGAGGGAGGATCAGAAAATAAGTCTGCCCAATTCCTCCTCCTTTGTAAAGTGAAAGGCAGGCCAAACTGGGATGCACAGATCCTGAAGTGGGCTTGAGAGCTTAAGAAAAGTGGTGAGAGGTTAGAAAAGGGAAAGATTTCTAGTTAGGAGTGAGAACCCAGATGGATTCAGAAACCACCCATTTCTTTTGGAACCTTTCTGCTTGCTTTGTAGCTTTTCTTTTGTTTTGTCTTTTGAGATGAGGCCTAGCCTATGTTGCCAAGGTTGATCTCACACTCTTGGACTCAAGCCATCCTTAAGCCTTTGCCTATGGAGTAGCAGGATGACAGGTATGTGCCACCATGCTTGGCTTTGCTCGTTAGGTTTTCTGTGGCAATGCTTGACTACCCAGGATCAGAGCAAGTGTGAGGGTATACTGTGTAGACAGTGGTCTAGATAGGGGTGATGGATGGTCAAACCTTTAAGTGACTCAGGTGCCCTGATGACTGGTACTGGGGATATTCCTGCATTCATTCACCATCTACCTAAGACAGGAGGATAGAAATGCTTTGAGGGGTTCAAGACAGGTAGAGAGTAGGATGGAGTCAAAGGACCAGACTCCAGAGAGATCCATGAAGATAAAAAAAATATATACATATATTTAGAGACAGAAAGGAGTGACACATTTCTCTTTGTTCCCTTATCTACCATCTTGGTCCTGTAAGTTTATTAGACTCAGAGACCTATCTTACCCATCTTTATACTACCAGAGATCCAGCCCAAAGAGGTAATTGGTACATGATGGCCTAAATGAATAAAGAGAACTCAGGATTGGCAAGCTGTAGCTGCCAGTCAAATCAAGCTCAGCATCCAATTTATATGGCATAGGAGACACAGTTTCAAAATGTATTTTAAGTGGTTAGAAAAAAAAAGGATAGTATCTATTACTAATAGTTTTTTTTTTTTTTTTTTTTTTTTTTTTTTTTTTTTTTTGTCTGCTTTGGCATTTGGGGGTCGCTACAGCTCATTCTGTTTTCCAGCTGTTTACCTCCCAGCTCTTGGTAGTCGGCTCGCTGAAGAAATTGTCGATCATGTTTAGTTCTTCCTTCTCCACCACCACAAAGCCTTGCTCCTTGGCATCCTTCCCATAGACATCAGGAGACCATTGAACAAAGAAGGTGTACAAGTGATCCACCCTGGAAGACATGTCCGTGATACACGTTAACGCCAACTCCACCTTCCTGGCAGGCATCAGTTGCGCCCTAAGTACCTGCGACAACCTTCTTCCTGCTTGGCAAATTGTTTCACTGAGTAGAAAATTCCCCACTGTCAAGGTTACCTTAGTGAGTAGCTTCCAAACTCAGAAAAATAGGCACCCACAAACAATGCAATAAGCCCACAGGCACCAACCACTACTGAAACTGCCTCAGTCTGAAAGGGAGATCAAGAGATGGGACAGAAAATGGAAAACCCCAGTGAAATGTTACACCAAATGTTTTTTTTTTTTTTTCTTCACTGACTTTCACTTATTGGATACACAGTAACTGGCAGAAAACAAAAACAAAAACAAAAACGTTGTCTTGAGGCTTTAGCTAGACACAAAGGCAAACTACAGTCCAAAAAGCTCTCTATAGAGCAAGATACATAACAGTTTTAATAACACCTCTCTAACAACTGGAACATGTACTTTTCAGGAACAACACTTATTTACAGTTGGAAGGAGACTTAGTGTTTACGGCACAGGCATGTCCTTTGTTTGTGGTTTCTCTGATTTCTTTCTTTCTTACTTGCTTGCTTTGCTTTTCTTTCCTTTTTAAAAAATTTTTTGAGACAGGGTTTCCCTGGGTAGCCTTGGCTATCCTGGGCTCACTTTGTAGACCAGGCTGGCCTCAAACTCATAGAGATCCGCCTGCCTCTGCCTCTGCCTCTGCTGGGATTACAGGTGTGCACCACCGCTGGCTCTGATTTCTTACACATATTTAGGGCAAAATTTTCTGAATCATCTCTCTGGCTATGATAAAAAAAGAATTGCTAGTGCTCAGCAGAAGATGGGGCCTCTCAGTTCCACAGCCTGCAGGATCCAATCTGCATGGACCAGTCCCAAACTCTAGGTTCTCTATCTACAACCATGACAGCAAGGGAAGGGGCAACAGGGAGGATCACATGGTTCTTAAAAATCTCTTGCAATTACAAAACGATTGCAATCTGAGGCACCTGCAAGAAAGTTGATGTAGGTTGCTTTTTAAGAAGCTTGTATCAAAATACTTTCACAAAACTGATAGTAAAATAAATAAAATCCCCACCCCAGTTCTAATCAAACTCCTTTAGACTTGCACCTGCCTATCTGCTCTTGTCCACATGTCTGCTCAGGCAAAATAAAGTCTTCTTTGTAATGGTAGCCAAGACATAACTGCAGTATGTGTAATGTTACATAATAACAGAGTTACTGTATTACTAACTCTTTGTACCAGTCTTTAATGACTACACTGCATATAAATTAATGAGCCATGCCCAGTCCACATTTCTATATCACCAGGATGTTTGCTTATAGGTTTCTTTCATTTTATAAATAATGTGGTTAAGGAAAAAAAAAAAAAAGACTTCCCATTCTGTATGCTCCCACATTGTCTGAATGATGGTGTCCTTTGCTATACAGAAGCTTTTCAGTTTCATGAGGTCCCACTTATTGTTGATCTTAGTGCCTGTGCTATCAATGTTTTGTTAAAAAAAAAAAAGACTTTTTCCTTTGCCAATGAGTTCAGGGCTACTCCACACTTTCTCTTTTATCAGGTTCAGTGTATCTGGTTTTATGTTGAGGTCTTTGATCCATATGGAGTTGAGTTTTGTGTAGGGTTATAAATATGGCTCATTTAGCATGCCATCCAATTTGATCAGCACCAATTTGTTGATTAACGCTGTTTTGTTCTGTTTTTTTTTTTTTTTCCCCAGTAAATATTTCTGCTTCTTTGTAAAAAAAAAATCAGATGTCCACATGTATTTATGTCTGGGCCTTCAGTTCAATTCCATTCATCAATGTATCTGTTTTTGTGGCAGTACCACATTTTTTTTTTTTATTACTATAACTCTGTAGTACAATTTGAGATCAGGGACAGTGATATCTCCAGCAATTCCTTTATCATTCTCAGTGTTTTAGTTATCTATTTTTTGGGGGGGGAGTGTTTTTGTGTGTGTTTTCATATAAAATTTTAAGGTGTCCACTGAAGCATTGTATTGGAATTTTGATGGGGACTGTAGTGAATCTATAGATTGCTTTTAGTAGTGAGCATTTTTATGATAGTAATCCTACCAATCCATATATTTGGGATCTATTTCCACCATCTGATATCCTCTTCAATTTCTTTCTTCAGTGCTGAACAGTTTTTATAATACAAGTCTTTCCCTTGTTTGGTTAAAGTTATTCCAAGATATTTTACTTTATTTGAGGCTATTATGAAAGGTGTTGTTTTCCTGATTTCTTTCTTAGTCCCTTTGTAATTTGTACCTAGGAAAGCTATTGATCACTGTGAGTTAATTTTGTAACCAGCTAATTTTCTGAAAGTGCTTGTTAGCTATAGAAGTTTCCTGGTGGGAATTTCTAGAGTCATTTATGTCTACCACCACATCATCTTCAAATAAAGATACTTCCACTTCTTATTTTCCTGTTTGTATCCTCTTAATCTCCATTAGCTATGTTATTGCTCTACTTAAGACCGAAAGTTCTCTATTGAAGGGAGAGAGTGGAAAACCTTGTTCCTGATTTTAGTGGAAATGCTTTAAGTTTCTCTCCATTTAAGTTGATGTTGGCCGCCAGCTTGTTGTAAACTGCATTTATTATGTTCAGGTATATCCCTGTATCCCTAATCCTTTCAAGATTTTTTTTTTTCATAAAAGCTTGTTGGATTTTGTCAAAGCCCTTCTGTATCTAATGAGATGATCATGTGTTTTTGTCTTTCAGTTTGTGGAGGAGTACATTTATCCATTTATGTATGTTGAAGCATCCCTGCACCTCTGGGATGAACCCTACGTGATCATGGTGTATTACCTTTCTGAAGTGTTTTTGGATTACATTGTTAGTATTTTATTGTGATTTCTTTGTGTGTGTGTGTGTGTGTGTTCATAACAGAAATTGATCTGTAATTCTTTGTTGTTGTTGTGTCTTTATGTGGTTTGAGCATCAGGGTAACTGTGGCCTCACAAAAAGAACTTTTGTTCCTTCTGTTTCTATTTTGTGGAAAAACCTGAGTGTTGGCATTATCTCTTCTTTGAAAGTCTGGTAGAATTCTGTAGAAAAACCATCTGGCTATGGGCTTTTTTGGTTGGTAGACTTTTAATTACTCCTATTTCACTAGGGGTTATAGATCTGTTTAACTTGCTTATCTGATCTTGATTTATCTTTAGTAGGTGGTATGTATTGAGAAAATTATATATTTCTTTTAGATTTTCCAATTTGTTAGAGTATAGGTTTTTAAAATATGTCCATATGATTCTCTGGATTTCCTCAGTGTCTGTTGTGAAGTCCTCCTTTTGCCTCTTATATTCTTAATTGGGACCCTCTCCTTCCTCCTTTTTGTAATTTGTCTAAGGGTTTGTCAATATTATTTTCTAGAAAAACCAATTCTTTGGTTTCTTTTATTGTTTTTGTTTGCTTGTTTCAATTTTATTCATTTCAGCCCTGTGTTTGATCATTTCTTGCAATCTACTCCTTTTGGGTGTTATTTCTTCCTCTTGTTCCAGATCTTTCAATTGTAGGGTTTTTTTAAAATGTAGACTTATAGTGTTATTAAGTTGTCTCTTAGAACTATGCTCATATAACTCATAAGTTTAGGTGTGTTGTGTTTTTATTTTCATTCAATTCTAGAAAGTTTTTAACTTCTTTTGTAATTTTTGTCTTAACCCACTTTTTGTTCAGAAATGAGTTCAGGTTCCACAGGTTTGTAAAGTTTCTATTGTTGATATCCAGCTTTACTCCATGATGGTCAAATAGTATACAGGGTGTTATTTCAATTTGCTTGTATCTTTTGATACTTGCTTTGTGTCTGAGTAAATAATCAATTTGGGAGAAAAATTCCATGAAGTACTGACAAGAAGGAATATATTTTGTGTGTTTGGGTGAAATGTTTTATAAATATCTGTTAAGTCCATTTGGCTTTTATATCAGTTAGCTCCAACACTTTTCTGTTTTTTGTTTGTTTGCTTGTTTTGGTCTGGATGGCTTGTCTATTGGCAAAAGTGGGTACTGAAGTCTCCCACATCAGTTTAAGTCATTTATATGATTTAAGCTATAGCAGTGTTTCTTTTATGAATTTGGGTGCCCTGTGTTTGGTGCATAGATGTTAAGCATTACAATGCCCTCTTGGTGGACTTTTCCTTTCATGAGTATGTCCTTCCCTATATGTCCTGATTAGTTTTAATTTGAAGTCTATCTTGTCAGATATAAAACTGGACACAACAGCTTGCTTCCTGGGCCCATTTGTTTGGAATTTCTATCTTTGATATTAAGGTGTGTTTCTTGGATTCAGCAGAAGAATAGATCCTATTTTCACATCCATTCTGTTAGTTTTTGTCTTTTTTGGTGTGTGTGTGTGTGTGTGTGTGTGTGTGTGTGTGTGTGTGTGTCTGTCTGTCTGTCCCTCTTTTGACCTCCTGGTCTCAATTATGTACTCCTTGTGTTTTCTTGGGAGTTGTTAACCTCTTTAAGGTTATAGTTTTCCTTCTAGTGCCTCCTGTGGGGCTGGATTTGTAGACAGATATTGCTTAAATTTGGTTTTATCATAGAATATCTTATTTTCTCCATCTATTGTGATTGAAAGTTTGGCTGAGTTTAATAATCAGGGATGACATCTGTGGTCCTCTGCAGTCTGTAGAACAGCTGTATAGGCCTGCCTGTCTTTCCGAATCAAAGTCTCCCTTATATGTTACATGGCCATTTTTTTTCTTGCAGCTTTTAATACTCTTTATTCTGTATATTTAATATTTTGATTATTATGTGCCAAGGGAAATTCTTTCTGGTCTAGTCTGTTTGGTATTCTGTATGCTTCTTGTACCTTGAGAGGCATCTTGTCCTTTAGGTTAGGAAAATTTTCTTCTATGATTTTTGTTGAAAGTATTGTGTGTGTGTGTGTGTGTGTGTGTGTGTGTGTGTGTGTGTGTCTTTAATCTGAGTTTCTTCTCCTTCTTCTATTTCTAGTATTCTGAGATTTGGTCTTCTCATCACGTACCAGATTTCCTGAATGCATTGTACCAGGAGTTTTTTAGATTTAATATCTTCTTTGGCTAAGGAATCCATTTCTTCTATCTTGTCTTCAATGCCTGAGTTTCTCTCTTCCATCTCTTGTATTGTGAAGTAAGGCTTGCCTCTGAGGTTCCTGCTCGAGTTCCTAATTTTTTATTTTCGGATTTCCTACTGTTTCAGTTTTCTTTATTGATTCTATTTCCAGTTTTACATCTTGAACTGTTCTATTCATTTCCTTCCACTGTTTGTGTTTCATTTTCATACGTTCCTTTAAGGGATCTATTCATTTCCTCTTGGAAGACCTTTGACATATAAAGGCTATTTTAAGTTCTTTGTCTTGTGCTTCAGCTATGTTGCAGTTCTCAGGGCCCACTATAGTAGGGTTGCTGTGCTCTAGCAGAGACATTGTAGTGAGTGTTATTGGTTGTAGTTTTTATGCTGGTGTTTAGGCCTGTGAGTTTGGAAAGATTGTAATTCTAGATTTTGACAACTGGTCTTGTCTTCATCAGGGAAATGTCCGTTCCTTCATTTCTGTTGCCCTGTCTGGTCCTTAAGAGAGTGTGTTGCCTGGTTGGAAATTCATCTGGGATGCTACTAGGTGTGGTCATTGGTGGTTTTCAGTAAAATATATGTATAGGTCTTGGTGGCTGATACTTAGGGATGTAGATGAGGTCCTCTCAGAGAAAAGCAGGGTGTTCCACCAGAACCTTCTCAGTCCCCTGGGAAAAGGGCAGAGAGTGGGGAGAAGCCACAAAAAGTCATCTGCTAGACAGCCAGTAATGAGAATAGGAACTTGGCTATGAAGGGAAGGAGAGAGGGAGTGAAGATCTAAAGCTTGCCTACCTGATTTGCGGACCTACTCGCGCCTCTGGTAGGTAGGAGAGGCTGGCAGCCTCTGAGGGAATGTCTACTAGAGGTGGAGGCTGGAAGGAAGTTCGGAGGGGAAGATCTGGGTGATCCACTAGAGATGGGAGAAGGGGTGCAGGGGCCAACAGCAGGTGGTCTGCCACAAAGCCGAGAATAAAACCAGGAAAATGAATTTGGAGGAGTGGTAGACGAGGTTACCTGTTCCCCTGGCTGTTCCCCTGGCTGGGAGTGGCCAGCTAGAGTTAGAAGCTTGGATAAAGGGGTGTCTGGCAGGGGTGGGGGGCTGGAGGGAAAGATCTGTACAGTCCAGTGGAGGATGGGGCAGAGAGGAAGGGGAGGTTGCAACAGGTGGTCTGGTGAGGATGTGGAATAAGGGGAACATCTCTCCCCACTGTTGGCAGGACTGCAACCTTTGACAGCTGTTATGGAAATCAGTGTGGCTGTTCCTCAGGAAGATAGGAACTGATCTACCTCAATATAGAACTATATCAGTCTTGGACATATATACTACCAGAGACACTTGCTCAACCATGCTCTTTGCTGTTCTAGTCATAATAGCTAGAAACTGGAAACAACCTAGATGTCCCTCAACAGATGAATGGATACCGAAAATGTTATACATTTATACAGTGGAATATTACACAGGCATTAAAAATGACATCATGAAAATCACAGGTAAATGGATGGAACTAGAAAAAGAAAAATCATCCTGGGTCAAGTAACCCAGACCCAGAAAGATAAATATGGCATGTATTCACCTATATATGGATATTAGCTGTTAAGTCAATAATTACCAGTTACAAATCTGTAGAACCACAGAGGTTAGGTTATAGAGTAAGGAGCTGGGAGGATGGGAACAGACAGAACTCCTTTGGAAAGGGAACAAGAGTAGTTATAGATGGATAGTGGGGGACTATAACAGGAGGAACAAATAGGGAGGGGAAAGAGGGGAATGAGGAGGGAATTCAGGGCCAGACAATTAAAATTAAGGGCTATTTGAGTAGTATGGAAACCAAATACAGTAGAAGTTTCCTTAAATACATACAAGTATGAAGGGGATCTAAAGAAGTCACCAAATAATGAGACATCTCTTTTCACCATATGAGGCTTCCAGTTCTCGGATTTGATTACATCTAATTGAGCTTTTGGCCAAAGGGGTCGCATGGGAATCCCAAACAACCCAGGCTGATGCCAAGAGTATAGGTAGTTTTCCACAAACTGACAGCAAAGCCCCATTGCTGAAGACCATACTCACACAACAAACTGAACTTGGAGAAGTCGAGCTGGTGCCTACACAGAGCTTTTGCTCCTATATGCTAGTGTCTAGTGTCTTTGGTACAGGAAGGTACTCTGCATGCTAAGGAGAAGTGTAAAACACCAACCAGGACACAAACCATTGGATCAACAATGGTGTCCTGCCTGCAAGACAAGTTAGCGCAACAGAGGCACAAAGCTTGTGGGAGTGACCAGCCAATGTGTGGTTTGTCTGCAGCCCCGCTCTGTGAGTTGGAACCCATACCTTTCACCGCTTGAGTGACCAAGAACATGAGAATAAATAGCCCAGGGGCCTAGGACAGAACCAATTACTTCTGTTCTAAATACAATAAAGTAATAAAGAAATACATAGCAATAAAATGACTCCTACTGACAGTCTGCTATATTCATAGATTAGTGTCTTACTCAGCCTTCATTAGAGAAGCTTTCTCCGGCATCGGGTGGCAACAAATACAGAGACCCACGCCAGATGTTGTCTAGAGAATGAGAAACCTTGGAACATTCTGTCCTAAACAGGGTGTCTCCATCAAACCCCTCCCCTCAGGGCTCAGGGAACCCTGCAGGAGTGCAGACAGAAACACATATACATACATACATACACACACATATATATACATACACATACCCACATATTCTCTTCTTTTACGTACAGGTCCTTTGCATATATTTAGTTTAGTGTTTTTATGGCATCCTTTAATGTGCAAATGAGTGGGTCTCTGAGTCTGAATATGCTTTTGTGCCTTTTCTTGTGCTCTTTTCCTTGTTTGTTTTTTCCTATTCTAATATTTTTGTATATTATATTGTATTGTATTGTATTATATTATATTATATTATATTATATTATATTATATTATATTATATTATAATCTAGTAGAATCCTGTTTGTTTTCAAATGAGAGACAGAGAAAGTGGGGTGGATCTAAATAGGAGGGGAGGTAGGGAGGAGCTAGGAGGAGCAGAGGAAAGGGAAAAATGCAATCAGGATATATTATGTGAGAAAAAAAGTCTAATTTCAATAAAATTAATTTCCTTATTAATCTCACAAATAAAGATGATTATTATGAATGCCTAATAATCTTTTCTTTTTATTAAAGATTTATTTTCTTTTTATTAAAGGATTAATTACAATCCTTTCTTTTTATTATTCTCTATTTTATCATCCCATAAGAGTATACCAACAGCTTCCTCATTTTTCCTTTTATAGCTACCCAGAACTTTGCCAGGTGGACCTACATGGTTTATACAGCCGTTCAATATAGTTGGACATGTGAGTTGTTTCCCAGATATGCTGTCACAGATATTGCTATGAGCAATCCACCTTGTATGAGTGTCACTTCACACATGTACAGATAAAGCTTCCCTTTATATTCCCATGAACTCTCTGCCATGCAGGCACTATGCGGGCCCAACCCTGATTTGCCTCCAGGAACAAACAGGCTTGGATGTGTTGAGGGCAGTGTGGCTGCAGACTAGGGCTTCACTGTCAAAGACACAATCTGGTGTAATTATAATCACACAAACATTAATTCTGGAAAACTCCATTGCCCTGTGTAGGGATTATATTACAGTTGTCCCCTACACCTCCCTACTAGCTATTCACCCGGAAAACATGAAATTAATCACTACCCCAGAGAGGATCGATAAAAACTGGAGTTACAGACTATTGTGAGCTGCCATGTGGGTGCTGGGAATTGAACCTGGGTCCTTTGGAAAGAGTAGCCAGTGCTCTTACATGCTGAGCCTTCTCTCCAGATACTCACTCTAACTTTTATAAAAGAGACATTTGTTAAACAGTACATGTTCATATTAGGGAAAAGAAAGTCAAATGTGGGCAGCACAAATGGCTTCCTGATTGCTTGTGGCTGGTTTCTGTGTGAAAAGAGAAAAGCGGCTTTAACACTTGGGATATAGCTATAGCTTGCCAGGCCTCAGTGTTACTAGTGGCTGCTCTGTCACTCACAGCTGCTGGTCTGTCACACACAGCTAGGCCCTGATGTTTTCCTGTTAGCCATAAAAAATTACAGAGACCATCAATCAGATGAGGACACCCTGGGCAAAGACAAAAACCCATTCCAGTGCTGTGTGAACTCCGATAAGGAGCATGAATTGTCTAGGCACAAAGTGGCCACACCCATGCTGCTTCTATCAGTAATGTGACTTGTGTCCAGTCTTCCCTTGCTTCTAGGTGAGATTTCCTCAGAAGCCTAATCATGGCAGTGGTTGTCTCCCAAGGATGTCCTGCCTAGAGCAAAGCACTGCTTTCTTTAAACCATCACCTCGTGCAAACCTAAAGCCCGTAGATGCTCCCTAACTCTTCTCCTCCCCTCCAAAGACTTCTAGTGCTGGGTATCAAACTCCGTGACTGGTGATGCCATTGTACAATTTCAGTATCAAAAAAGCATTCAAAAGGGCAAGTCATGAGAACTCTCCCTGCATCCCTCACAGGTAAAGGTGATGGCTTTACTCCTTTGTGCATTTTTAGTGTTTTGTAAGTAGGTGTGAATACAAATGCTCTCGGGCAAGTACTCTGCCACTGAGTCACACCCGCACTTACTGAGTCACAAGATTCCCCCAGTGTGGACTGCTCCATCACAGAGTCTACCCAAGTCGTTAACCTTCAGCGTGCTCCCGTGGCTCCCAGGGCACTGCACCCGAGACAGAGCTTCCTGCGCACTCACTGCCTGCATCAGCCACTCTGATGTTCTGGATTATCAGCTCTGGTTGGGATTGGGTATTGAACTCCACCAATTATCCTTATACTTAGGGGTTTGGGCTCTGAAGTCAGCCATCTGTATCATGTCCAGGATTGGTCTCCTGAGGTGCCCACCAGGATTCTTACTATCACACTGCAAATTCTCTGCTTCTTCCACATTGTAACTGAACTACTTCCCAGTCCCTTTCCTAGCTAAGAACATAGACATTTTGATTATTTTTTTGGAACCACAAGGCACGTCTACGTCTCTCTTATAGGGAAGTCCTCGTACAGGACGGATAGGTATTGAAGAAACACCCACTGTGACAAACGCTGGGACTGCGTTAGACTATGTTGCTTTGGAAAACACAAGGAAACCAAGAAGAGTGACAGCTTGGACTTAGTTCCGCATTCCTGCTGAGATATTATGAGAAACACAAGCTGTGAAAGTGTACGTCAATACAGAGTTTTAGGGAAGAACCAATCTTGACAACTCCTAGTCACTTCCCTTTCTGGTAACAAAGACCAACATGCCCTGGATGAGCATATCAGTGGTTCAATTTAACTCTAGACATAAGGAAGGGGGATAAGGTTGGCTTACTACTTCGTGGTGAGAACGGAAGTGGAAGGTTGTCTGCTTGAGGGAGACAAATGGTTGCCACAACCCACAGGGAAGGTGTATCTGGGCGGAAGGCTAAAGAAAGGCAAGGTGATGAAAGTTTGGGGCACCTCTTAAGGGGAACCCAGTGCTTTAGAGTCTTTTGAAGTTCAGTCTTAATGGAGTTTGTCTGGTAGCGTTCGATGGTCATAGAGAGGCAAGTTCAGAGAAAAGGGGCAGCATTCCCTTTCTCTACCTCATCACTCAGAGGGGAGACATCTGCAGGGGCCTCGGGGAGTACTGCACTCCTGCCCCGGGTATTTAAGGAGGCAAAGTTGTCATGATGCAATTGCTGAAATGTAGAGCAAGTTTCCTGCCACTGGAAGCTTGTTAAGCATGTTAACAAGCATGCTAAGGAAACAGGTTACACGTGCGTACGTGTGTCTCTTGGAAGCTGTAACAAATGGAGGTGGGTGAGTGAAAATGAGGACATGACTGGTGCAAAGTATGGATGAGGAGGATTTTACTGTAGACACGGTGGAGATAACAGCCAGAGGCATCTGGAAGGGTCCAGGCTGAACTAGGCCATGAGAGGAAAGGGATGGGGGAGGGGAGAGAGCGAGAGCGAGAGCGAGAGCGAGAGAGAGAGAGAGAGAGAGAGAGAAAAGGGGGTGTCAAGAGAGGCCAAGAATGAACCAAGAGAGAAGCCACATGGCCAAATGCTTGTATAGGAATGAGAAGGTGGGGGTTGGGAAGTGAGGGCCCCTGGATGCAGGGGTTTAGAGTAACTGACAGGCTGAGATGTGCTGGGAGGAGACATAGGTACTGAGTGAGCCTAGAGGTCAGTTAGCTTTAGTATGCTAATACCACCACAGTTAGCCATTTGTCCCAGGTGTCTTTGGGACCTGCCAAGGGGGGGGTTTACAGTTTTGATATCAAGTATTCTTGTCTACCAGTGCCATTCTTTCTAGAAGTCTTCTCAGCCGGGGTTGCAATCTGGGAGGCTCAGGCCAAGAGGCTTTTTTTTTTTTTCTATCTCAGCCTGGGACTGCCAAAAACTCAGTGAATGATCAATGAAACGTTCTGGGTTTGCCTATGTTCAGAGCCATGTATTCTGAAGTAGCCAGTTGAGGGTCTGGAGCAGCAAGGGTCAGTGTCATATTCTGATTCTGCGCTTGTGCTTTCAATGGCGGGGTCCTCTCTAGAGAAGGGGGAAAGCTCAGAGTCACAAAGGTGTTAGTAATCCATAGAGAGGGCGGCTTCGTGTTATAACCAACACTGAGGAAAGGGCAAAGGATTCCTATAGAAGATAACCTACGAGTTATTCTTTCTATAAGGAAGGCTATGGCTGCCTGCCTCAAGGACCTTACACTGTTAAAATCATCCTGCAAGTCAAGAATTGTCCAATATAAAGATAAGAAAGCAGAAGTTGCCAGCAGTGGAAAAATGTGTCCAAATAACCCTTCCCTAGACCTGTTCCAGCCAGCTCAGGCTGACTGCCTTTTAAAGACTCCTGTAGGTAGGTCTACTTTTCATTTCCATAGAACAAGGTCACACATCACAATTACTTCCCTAGTTTGAGGCTGTTAACAAAGCTTATGTAAATATCAGCATTGTCCTTGTTGGCCCTCAGGGCCCCTGATTTCCAATTCATATTTCTGTTCCTAAAATTCTGTTCCCTAGATAGGCACACAGCACAGTAATTCAGGGCCAGGCCTCACCAGTTGACACGTGTACTGGAGTCAGGGAACCGGCACGGCACTGGGTTCTGCCCCAGTAGCTATAAAAGTTCTCCCTTGCCTGGGAAGCCACCAGGAAAATGAGATGGCAAACTGCACAAGGTACATTCTCATGGGAAATGCTCACATCTTTCCTTTCAGACACCCGGGATACACGAACACCCTTAATTCTTTCAACATCAGCTGCCCACAAACTATTAAATCACCCTCATTTTCTTACGTAGTCAGGGACATCATTCGAGGATTCTGAGGGAAAAGTTAAAGGAATGAAGAATTTAAAAATTAAAAACCTCTCCGCAAGAGAAAAATTTAAATAGATTTGGAATCAATTTACTGAAGTTCAAAGGTCCTTTGAGACCAAATGGAAGAAATATGTTTCCTATCCCATCGCTCTTTCCAAGGCTTTGTGCTTAATTCCCTTCCTTTGTTTATATTATGTGAACTGTTTGGGGGATGGAGAGGGATATGACTGAGTTGCAGTTGCCTTCAGTTTATTTAGCTGAATTCTTGGACTGGTTCTTTATAATGGGGTTTTCCTAGCTGTTACTTTCCGGAACTCAACAGACCTCATGAAATAAAGCTCAGGTCCTCAGATTCCCCAGCTTGTCGCTCTGGATTCCAATTGCCCACTGCTTCATTCCAACTAGAGTCATTCATCTACATTCATGACTCCTCTTCTGCCTCAAATTCCCCCAGCTACTTGGTTCCTCTGGGATTCACACGGTTCTAAGCCAATCTGGTCACTGCCACCTGTGTTCTGACCCCTGTGGCCTGGGATCCCGTCAGGTCCCACACAAACAGGCTCTGTTTTCTAACTTCGCCCACAGGGGACCTGCTCTTTGCTTATGCATAATGGACCCTTCCTCCACACACCCGACAATCACGGATCATGTGGAACCCTTTCTGTTCCTCACAGTGCTGTTAGTCCCCTCTGCTGCTTCCCACTCACAGCCTCCTACCTGTGCCTTCCTTAAAGATTTTCTATCTCAGCCTTTTCTAGGACTGCCAAATACTCAGTGAATGATCAATGAAATGTTCTGGGTTTGCATATGTTCAGAGCTGTGTATTCTGAAGTAGCCAGTTGAGGGTCTGGAGCAATAAGGGTCAGAGTCATACTCTGAGTGAGTTCTGGGCTTGTGCTTTCAATAGCGGGATGCTATTATTCACTGCATGAACAAGAGATCCCCCTGCAACTTCCGACAGGAACCTAGTTCTCTGCATTTCCTCTTCTGCCTGTTGTTACCCTTTGTTCTGCTTGGTATCAGGCCCACTCCTTGCCAGTTTTCGCCATTCTGTCCCCCTACTCTCCCACGATGTCTGTCCTTCTGCGTCCTTCATGTTGATCCTTAAGCCTGTGTACATTTCTCCACCCTTAGGTTCCTTCCCATTCTTCATCTTGTTTTCAGAGTGTAGTATTTGGGCTAGCACATTCCTTTTCAATCCTGAATTCATCTGTTCTGATCTACTATTTAATATATACCATTGGTAATCAGTCTGCCTCACGTACTTCTGAAAGGAGGCAGAGCGTTAGGAAAATGCTGTTCCCTTTGTCACAGTTTAGTGAAACTGTTTTTTTTTTTTTTTTCAAGTCACTGACTATGCAAAACAACAGTATCTCAATCCTATGGCCCTGACGGCCCTGACCTTAGAAAGCCTGCTGAGGCTTGAGAGGCAAAGTGATTCACCTTGTGGTCTGGTCCCTGATGAATCAGCATCCTTGGGACATTATCCAGGACTTTTCTCAGAGCCAGCACCATTACCAGTAATTATGGCCACTATAGCTGCCAACTGGTTCTGAAGTGGTGTATTGTAATATGCATCACAAGGAAGCAGAAAACTTGGTCACATATTGGATCTTGGGAAAAGCTAACTTTTTAAGAGGAAGTAGATCTGGTGCTGAAATGAGGTCAAGAAGAAAGGAAGGGTAGAG
Organism: Psammomys obesus; assembly: GCF_907164565.1. Lineage (NCBI taxonomy): Eukaryota > Metazoa > Chordata > Mammalia > Rodentia > Muridae > Psammomys > Psammomys obesus. The sequence goes on from NW_026585797.1 coordinate 25,054,046, forward strand.
GCTGATTGTATAAAATGCAAAGCCAATCACTTCACCTGGCTCCAAAAACCTCTTCTAGCATCTTAAGGTTAAAGGATTAATTCAAGCTCTGTGTAGCTGTTTAAGGTCCTTGCTTTGTGCCACATTCTTAAATATGCTACTGGTTCAGACACAAGGTCCATGTTCATTTCTAATATAGGCTGATTCTATCATCTGTCTATCTAGCTGTCTGTCTGTCTATCTAGCTATCAGTTATCTATCTAGTTATCATCTATTATCTATCATCCACCTATTTATCATCTATCTGTTAACTATCATCTATCTATCTATCTATCTATCTATCTATCTATCTATCTATCTAATCATCTGTCTATCCATGCATCTTTAGAAAAAGCATTAACAGAGGTAAGTATGATAGAGAAATATCTATGAACTGGGGTATGCAAAGCCTTCCCAGGTGCCACAGCTGAGCTGGGTATTGAGGGAGGCAAAAGAGTTTATCACTGGAAGAAATTGAAAGGTTTTCTGTTGCCTGAAACATGTGTAGAAACATGGCATTGAAATAGTATACTGCTGCTCTAATAAGAACAAACTGGATTTAGCAGAAGGGAAGAGGGACACTGTGGTCAGGCCTCGGATGACTTTGTATAGAGGCCTCTCTAATGGAGATAGGACTGTGACAACATAGGTCTTTATTTAGAGTTCTCAGATGGTGGGTCACCGAGAAAAGAAAGAAAGAAAAGAAAAAGTGAAGACAAAGAATTTAAATTGCCCATTGACTATGAAAGATGCTATAGGGTTTCCTATACAAACAAAAGCAAAAAAAACAACTACTAATAGGTCTCCCACATGACCCAGCTACCCCACTGCTGTTATTTACCTTGGACTGCAAACCAGCAGATGACATAAACACATGCACATCAATGTTAACTGTAGCACCATTTAGAACAGCTACATTATGGAGTCCACCTAGCATTCAACAGGGAAGTAATGGGTAAGGAAAAGGTGGTATAAATGCACAACAGTAATTTTTTTGGCCATAGAGAAGGTCAAAGTTATGTTGTTTGCAGAAAAATAGATGCAACTGGAGACTATAATATTAACTAAACAAGGCCGATCACAGAAAGACAAATATCTTGTATTTCTCTTATTTATGAGTCTTATTTATTTATACAGATAAATAAATTACATACATATATGAATAAGTCTAACTTGGAGTTACCAAATAGTTGGGAGTGGGAGCCAAGACCCAATTAGACAGCTCTCGCCACCAAATGCAACTTCTAGTCCTGGGAATGGGTTACGTTTAATTGAGTTCTTAGCCAAAGAGGTCTCATGGATACCCCCCAAACCGCCCAGGCTATCCAAAGGTCTTGGTTACTCTCCACAGCTGATGGTAAAGCCCTTTCACTGAAGAAAGCACTGAATATGCAGAAGTCAAGCTGGTGGCTACCTGGAGCCTTCACCCCTTCTGACTAATGTTCATGATACTGAAAGGTACCCTGCACACTACCAGAGGAGAAAGGTAAACACCAACCCCGTTAGAAACCCTGTGATCTACAATGGTGGTCTGCAAGATATGCTGGTGTACTAATGGCACAGAATTTGTAAGCAACCAACCAATATCTGATGGGATTTGAGGCCCACTTCATGAAATGAATGGAACCCATGTCTGACACTGCCGAGGTGGCCAAGAATCTCAGACTGAATAAACCAGGAGCCTAGGGAAAAACCAAACTACTGCTATGCTAAAGAAACGTAGCAATAAAATGACTTCTGATGGCATTCTGTTATACCCGTAGATCAGTGTCTTCCATAGCCATCATCAGAGAACCTTCTCCAGCAGATGATAACAAATACAGAGACCAATAGCTGGACAATGTACTAAGATTGAGAAACCTTGGGACACTCACTCCTAAATGGGATGTCTCCATCAAATGCATCCCCTCAGGCCTCAGGGAACTATGCAAAATAGGAGGAAGAAAGATTGTTAAGAGCCAGTAGGGATGGAAAACACCAAAGAAACAAGCTCTTATAAACAGAGCTGGACTGATGAACATATGAACTCAGAGACTGTAGCAGCATGCACAGGTCTAAACCAGATGGCTCCCTGTACTGAGAAGGTAAGTGGACACAGTCCCCATTCCTAACCCAGATGCTGTTTCCAATTCATAGGCAAAGGAAAAATTAATTTCCATCATGGAATCTCACACTTAAAGGTAGGCCCCATATTCAGCCGTAGATGGCCAACACAAAATGAACTCATTTATGTTATTGGAGGTTTTTTTTTTAAATTTTTTAAATTAATTAATTGACTCACAATGCTTTGTCTTGGCAATTTTTATTTTTACCATATAGATCTTTTGCTTATATATTATGGTTTCTGATTCTGCTTTTATGTGTTTCTTGTGCTTTTTCTTTCACTCTTCTCTTTTTCCATTTTTTTAAATCCTATTCTGGTTTGCTTTTATCATTTTATGTTTTATTATTATTATTACTTTAGATGTTTATATTCTAATGAGAGAAAAAGAAAGGATGCGGTTTTGGGTAGATGAGGAAGTGGGGAGGGGAACTGTAATAAGTAGAGAGAATTTTGTAATTTTGGTTTAAGAAAACACAGAAATATTATGGGAATGTTTTTGTTTTAATCCCAGGTGTGGGGATGTAGGCTGCTTCACAGCAGGTGACTATGATTTACCTCCTGTTCTAGCAGAGGTGCAATTTTGTCAGCAACAGACAAAATTCTGTGATGTTTGGAATTCTGCGGACCTTTCAGAAGGTATATAAATTCTAGGGCCCTGAACGGTACGGTGGGTTGTTGGTTACTCTTTGGTTGCTGTTGTTTGAGATTTGTTAAGTAGCTGTTCATAAAGAAGAAAAAACAACAGGAAGAAATCAGATATCCTGATGGCTAAAATCAAACTTGCCCCAAGGAGCTAGATGCCCCTAATGAGAAGGAAGTAGTCTAACATTGCCCTCTTTCCTCTCTATCTTTTTTTTCTCTCATACCTAGTGTTGAAAGGATGGGAAAGGGTAGAGAAGGATAGAAGAAAGAAAAACCCACCAAGTAGCAAAACCATAGTAATCAGAATGTAATGGATAGGGGAAAAACTTACATTTAATTAAAAAAAAAATCTATCTTCCTCTGTGAAAAGCAAAGTTGTTCAAGTTTTACCCCAGTGCCACATAACTGGATATCAGCCATTAAGATATGTACCACACCTTTGGAAGAAAATTCCTCCTAACACAGCACCAAGACACACCTAAGCCACAGGCTTAAAATGGGACCTTTGGGTTGAACAGGAACTCAACTGACAAGGGAGAAATCTTTACAGGAGCAGTGACTGGCAGGGCAGGCAGGGCATGCCCTCTGCTTACTGAATGGGTGAGTGACTGAGTCAGTCCTGGGTATAAGCTTACAAGGATTACATCTTACCTTAAGGCTACTATTTTCTAAAGTGTGGCAGGGTGTCAAATATTAGATTTCCATTTAATATTTCAGGACTAGTTGATCAGAGGTAAGAAAATTAGAAAATGAGACCACAGACAGAGCAAACTACTGCACTTGAAATCTCCTAATAAGTGTTTTTTGTCATACACAAAATGAAGAGAGAGGGGGACTGAAGGAGGGAGCAAAGGAGGGAGAAAATGGTTACTATGAAAGACGTGGAGATGCTCATTGTTGGCTGTGGTGCACATTTCACAATGCATACAAATATGATATAATTTAGACCCTGACACTATAAAATTTTTAATTGTTAACATTGCTTAAATCTAGTTGAAAAAATATACTTCATTGTTGTGGCTCGCCAATAATATTAAGAAAGCTCTTTTAACAATTACTATCCAAAACAACAACTGTGGTTATCAAATGGATAACTTAAATGTAAATAAAACCCAGAGTTTACATCAACATCATTCTTGGAGGCCCTGGGCTGGCATCCGTAGACTGCTTCAGTACCTGAGGCCTGCTTTTGGGTCTGCTGGCTCTTTACATTAAACTGCAGTTAATGTTAAAAACAGGAAGATCTAGCACAAATAATCACACAGCTAAAGGCTATAGAAGTTGTCTCCAGAGGACTCAGTCCTTGGCCTGTGCCTTGGCCCAGTCCCCAGGCATTTAAGCTGCAATGGAAAACCCCCTCATCTCGGGTATCAAGGACAACACAAGAAAACCTACAGAATCAGCTAACCTGGGCCTATAGGGGGCTCATGGAGACTGAACTGCCAACCGCACAGCATGCATAGGATGGACGTAGGCTCTCTGCACATATGTAACAGTTGTGCACCTGTGTCTTCACGTGGGACTCCTAAAGCAGGAGCATGGGCTGTCTCTGACTACTCTGCCTGCCTTTGGATCTCTTTCCCCTAAACCGGGCTTCCTTGTCTAGCCTCAACAGAAGCTGCTCCTAGTCTCACTGCAGGTTGATATGCCAAGGAGGGTTGATGTACTTGGGGGCTACTCCTTTTCTGAGGGGAAGGGGAGGAGAGGTAGATGGGGCCAGAAGCTGAAAGGGAGGGACTGGGGAGAGAGAAAAGAGGAGAAGCTACAATCAAGATGCAAAGTAAATAAATAACTTAATAAGTAAAAGAAAAAAAAAAAGAAAGAAAACCCCTTCATCTGTAAGACCCCATAGGTTCTCTGAATCCTGAAATATTAAAACATATATGTGTATGTATGCAATTTAAAAAAAGGAAATCATGAAATTTGCAGGCAAATGGTGGGAGCTAGAAAAGAAATCCTGAGTGAGGTAGCCCAGAAGCAGAAAGTCACACATGGTATATGTGTGACTTTCACACATGGTATACTTATAAGTGGATATTAAACCTACAGTATAGGATAAGCATACTAAAATCTGTACACCTAAAGAAGCTTAGCAAGAAGGAGGACCCTGGATCAGATGATCAGTCACTCAGAAAGGTAAAGGGGACAGACATCAGAAGAGGGAGAAAACAGGAAACAGGACAGGAGCCTACCACAGAGGGCCTCTGAAAGACTCTACCCAGCAAGATATCAAAGCAAATGCTGAGACTCATAGCCAAACTTTGGGCAGAGTGCAGGGAATCTAATGAAAGAAGGGGAAGACAGAAAGAGCCTGGAGGGGACAGGAGCCACACAAGGAGAGCAACAGAACTAAAAATCAGGGCACAGGGGTCTTTTCTGAGACTGAAACTCCAAACAAGGACCATGCATGGAAATAAACTAGAACCTCTACACAGATGTAGCCCATGGCAGCTCAGTCTCCAAGTGGGTCCCCTAAATGGGAACAGGGACTGTCTCTGACATGAACTTATTGGCTGGCTCTTTGATCACCTCCCCCTGATGGGAGAGCAGCCTTACCAGGGCACAGAGGAAGACAATGCGGCCAGTCCTGATGAGATCTGATAGACTAGGGTGAGAAGGAAGGGGAGGAGGGCATCCCTTTCACTGGACTTGAGGAGGGGCTTGGAAGAAGATGAGAGAGGGAGTGTGGGATTGGAAGAAGATGACGTTGAGGACTACAAATGGGATACAAATAAACTGTAATTCATTAAAAAATAAGTATCTAAATCAACAAAATCAGAACTAAAAAGGGGGACATAAGAATAGACACTGAGGAAATCCAATCATTAGGTCTTACTTCAAAAGCCTATATACCACAAAATTTGAAAATCAAAATAAAATGGACAACTTTCTGGATCAATTCTACTTACCAAAGCTGAATCATGACCAGGTAAATGAATTAAATAGTCTTATATCACCTAAGGAAATAGAAGCTATCATCAAAAGTGTTCCATCCAAAAATAGCTCAGGGCCAGATGATTTAGCACAAAATTCTACCAGACCTTCAAAGAGAGTTAACACCAATACTCTTCAAACCATTCCATAAAACAGAAGCAGAAGGAACATTACCAAACTCATTCTATGAAGCCACTATCACCTTGGTACCTAAACCTCACAAAGATCGATTGATGCAAAAATACTCAACAAAATATTCACAAACCGAATCCAAGAACCCATCAAAGATATCATCCACTATGACCATGTAGGCTTCATCCCAGGTATACAGGGGTGGTTCAATATATGTAAATGTATTAATGTAATTCACCATACAAACAAACTGAAAGAAAAAAAACACATAATAATCTCCTTAGATGCTAAAAAAGCATTTGACAAAATCCACCACCCATTCATGTTTAAAGTCCTGGAGAGATCAGGGATAAAAGGCACATACCTAAATATAGTAAAGGCAATATACAGCAAACCTATAGCTCACATCAAACTAAATGGAGAGAAACTTAAGCCAATCCCACTGAAATCAGGAACAAGGCAAGGCTGCCCACTCTCTCCATATCTCTTCAACATGGTTCTTGAAGTCTTTGCTAGAGCAATAAGACAAATAAAGGAGATCAAGGGGATTCAGTTTAGAAAGGAAGAAGTCAAAGTATTACTATTTGCAGATGATATGATAGTATACATTAAGGAGGGACCCCAAAAATTCTACCAGAGAACTCCTACAGCTGATAAACACCTTTAGCAAAGTGGCTGGATACAAAATTAACTTAAAAAAAATCAGAAGCCCTCCTGTATACAAAAAACAAATGGGCTGAGAAAGAAATTGGGGAAACAACACCCTTCACAATAGCCACTAATAACAAAGTACCTTGATGTAACTGTAACCAAGCAAGTTAAAGACTTGTATAAAAAAACTTCTAGTCTCTGGAAAAAGAAATAGAAGATGTCAGAAGATAGAAAGATCTCCTATACTCATGGCTCAGCAGGATTAACATACTAAAAATGGTCATCTTACCAAAAGCAATGTACAGATTTAATGCAATTCCCTTTAAATTACCAACACAATTCTTTCCAGACCTTGAAAGAAAAATTCGCAACTTCATATAGAGTAACAAGAAACCCAGGATCACTACAAAAATCCTCTACAATAAAAGATCTTCTGGGGGTATCTCCATCCCTGATCTCAAGCTGTATTATAGAGTGACAGTAATAAAAATTGCATGGCACTGGCAAAGAAACAGGCTGATGGATCAATGGAATTGAATAGAAGACCCAGAAATAAGCCCACACATTTATGGACACCTGATTTTTGACAAAGATGCCAAAACCATACAATGGAAAAAAGACAGCATCTTCAACAAATGGTGCTGGTCTGACTGGATATCTACATGTAGAAAATGCATGTAGATTCATATTTATTACCCAATACAAAACTGAAGTCCAAGCAGATCAAAGACCTCAACATAAAACCAGATATTAAACCTATTAGAAGAAAAAGTGGGGAAGAGCCTTGAGCTCACTGGCACAGGAGACAACTTTCTGAACAGAACACCAACAGCACAGGCTTTCAGGTCAACAATCAATAAATGGGACCTCAGGAAACTGAAAAGTTTCCATAAAGCAAAGGACACTATTGTCAGAACAAAACAACAGCCTACAGATTGGGAAAGGATCTTCACCAACCCTATATCTGACACAGGGCTAATATCTAGAATATATAAAGAACTCAAGAAGTTAAACAGCAAGAAATCAAGTAATCCAGTTAAAAAAATGGGGTACAGAGCTAAACAGAGAATTCTCAATAGAGGAATATCGAATGGCAGAGAAACACTTAAAGAAATGATTAACATGTTTACTCATCAGGAAAATGCAAATCAAAACAACCCTGAGATTTCACCTCACACCCATCAGAATGGCCAAGATCAAGAACTCAAGTGACAACACATGCTGGAGAGGATGTGGAGAAAGGAGAATCCTCCTCCATTGCTGGTGGGAATGTGAACCTGCACAACCACTTTGGAAATCAATCTGGTGCTTTCTCAGACAATTAGGAATAGTGGTACCTCAAGATCCAGCTATACCACTCCTAGGCATATATCCAAAAGATGCTATAGTATTCAACAAGGACATTTGCTCAATCATGTTTGTAGTAACAACCAGAAGCTGGAAACAACTCAGTTGTACCTCAGTTGAGGAATGGATACAGAAATTGTGGTACATTTACACAATGGAATACTACTCAGCAATTAACAACAAGGAAATCATAAAATTTGCAGGCAAATGGTAGGAACTAGCAAAGATCATCCTAGTGAGGTATCCCAAAAGCAGAAAGACACACATGGTATATACCGCCTTATAAGTGGATATTAGGCATATAATAAAGATAATCATACTAAAATCTGTACACCTAAAAAAGCTAAGCAAGAAGGAGGACTCTGGATAAGATGTTCAATCTTCATTCAGAAAGGCAAAGGGGATAGACATCGGAAGAAGGTGAAAATAAGGAAGAAGACAGGAGCCTACCACAGAGCCTCTGAAAGATTCTACCCAGCAGGGTATTAAAGCAGATGTTGAGACTCATAACCAAACTTTGAGCAGAGTGCAGAGAATCTCAGGAAAGAAGGCGGAGATAGAAAGACCTGGAAGCCTCTGGAGCTAAACAAGGAGAACAACAGAACAAGAAAATCTGGGCACAGGGGGTCTTTTCTGAGACTGATACTCCAACCAAGGACCATTCATGGAGATAACTTAGAAGCCATGCTCAGATGTAGCCCATGGCAGCTCAGTCTCTAAATGGGCTCTCTAGTAAGGGGAACAGGGAGTATCTCTGACATGAACTCAGTGGCTGGCTCTTTGATCACCTCCCCCTGATGGAGGAGCAGCCTTACCAGGCCACAGAGGAAGACTATGAAAGTCAGTCCTAATGAGACCTGATAGGCTAGGGTCAGAGGGAATGGGAGGAGGATCTCCCCTATCAGTGGACTGGGGAAGGGGCATGGGAGGAGATGAGGGAGAGAGAGAGGGTGGGATTGGGAGGGGACAAGGGAGATGCTACAGCTGGGATACAAAGTGAAGAAATTGTAATAAATAAAAATTATATTTAAGAAAATAGATAGGTTTAAAAATATTTAAAAATGCAGACAAAAAAAAAAGAATAGTGAAAATATTTACACCAATAACTAATAACCATGTGGTTATCCAGCATGTTTCCTTGCTGGGCTTAGCTTAGAAATGTTTTGATTTCCTTTCCTTTCTTTTCCAACAACATTCTCACCTTAAAACATCACAATAATATCCTAGTACAGCACAGGCTTGGGGTGCATTAGCGTTAGAGGGCAGGGGGCCTGGTTCAATCCCCAGCACCGAAATAAATAATAAAATAAAGAAAAAGAATAAAGGGAAAAGAAAAGATTAACAGTGATAAATCAGAGGATTTTCATTTGAAAACACACCTGGTTAGACCAAGCGGAAGCCATGTTTTCCCAAAAAGTATTCTTTAGTGAATGTCCAACATTCATGAAATGGCACCAACATTCATTAGTGAATCCACTTTAGCCCTGATCCCACTGCAAGCAAAGTGGCCTCTGATCAGAAAATTTCCTATTAACTGTGGTTAAAGAGTGCACGGCAGAACACTAGATTGGCTTGCAACTGTTTTACTTCATCCTTTGCTCTCCTAAGAAATGTGCTGCTGGGTACATTTTGCTTTGTCTTCTTTTTCTTCTTCTTTAGAACTTGAGCATCTTCCTATTGTAAAGTGAGTTGAATAGGAGAATTGGTTTTCTGTATGATTCTGTTTCTTATTATAAAACCAAGGCAAAGCTCATTAAATGGCTGCAGAAGGAATGTTCATGGGAGAGAGAGGCAGTCTAGCAAGTAAAGGTGGTTGATATGCAATCTGTGTGGTCTGTACAGTGCTAAGGCAGTATGTAGAGAAAAGGCACACGGGTAACTATACATTTGAGTTAGGTCTGTGAAAGAGCTATAAAAAACAACTTTCTGTTTCTGTAAGTTTATAAATTTATGAGTCCAAGTATTTCAGTTATAAGGACAACTCAATACGACCAAGGATTTATAGGCTCAGCTATTCATCCGTAGAAGCAACTAATACTGTGGAATAGGGACCACATAATAGGCACTGTGCTGTTTGTAGGATGCAAAGTCTTAAAGCAAAAGGATGAAAGAAAATAAGGGCCGCAGGTAGTGGAGTTAAATGTTATGAATGCCTGTGGTGGCTTGAATAAGAACGGTTCCCATATGTTCACGTATTTGAATGTTTGTTTCCCAGTTGGTGGACTGTTTACGGAAAACAAGGTGTTGAGGCCTTGTTGGAGGGGGTATGACCTTGGAGGAGGTGTGACACTTGGGTGGAGGCTCTGGGGTTTTAAAAGCCCACAGTATTTCCAGTTAGCACTCTCTCTTTTTGCCTCGTGTCTGTGGATCGGATGTTAGCTCTCAGCTACTACTCCTAAGCCATGCCTGCTGGCACGCTGCCTGCCATGATGGGTCATGGACTCAACCTCTAAAATGATAAGCCAGCCCCCAACTAAACACTTTCTTCTATAAGTCGCCTTCATTAAGGTGTCTCTTTATAGCAATAGAACAGCAACTAAGACAATGCCCAGTGCATTCTAGGATCAAGTCAAAGTCAAAGGGCAGATCCACAGAAGAAGAATATCCTCAGAACTCAGTGGCATCTCCAAACTGCCTGTTAGTCCAGTTGCAGGAGATGCAAGGGCTTCTTCTGTGGGAACCTCCACATATGTGGTGGGCCTACACATACTCAGGCTCACACGCATAAAATAAAGCAAAAAACAAACAAACAAACAAAACAGTGTTTACAGATGGCTCCAGGCTATGGGGGGGGTAGCGGTGCATTTTTGTGATCCTAGCAGTCAGGAGGCAGAGGCAGGGGGATCAAAAGTTCAAAGCCAATCATTAGAATACAAATGGCAACAAGTGTTGGTGTGCAGGTGTGAAAAGGGAGGTATCATACTGTGTTGGTGGTGTGATAAACGAGTGCGGTCAGGAGAGTTCTCAAAATCCTAGAAATCCAGTCACACTATGCATGTGCATAAACCGTCCTCCCCCAAAGCCTTACGACACTGGCACTGACACATCCATGTTCACTGCTACACAATTCACTTCAGCAAGGAAATAGAAACCAACCCAGAGGTCCACCAACAGATGAAAAAAGAAGAGAAACACGGTGTGAATACACAATGGAATATTACCTACTTGTGAGAAAAGGTTAATTTTCAGGTAAATGGATGGAACTGCAAACAATTATATTGAATGAGGTCACCCAGCTCCCACAATACAAACACTACATTATTTCTCATTTGTGTGTGCTGGCGTACCAGCTTCAAGTAATTTTTTTTTTGTTTTTGTTTTTGCATATGTTTAACTTGGGAAGGCATGAGGAAAGTAGGAGCAGGCCCCTGCTGGTGAGTGGATTTAGGGAGGAGGGGTAGTGCAGTACAAGTTAAAGGAGAGAAAAGAAATACGGGCGGCAGAAGAATTTATGTAGCTAGTGCAATGATGTGGACAGGGAAACAAGGAGCCAGGGGGAGGCTTAAGCAAGATGACGGGTGCATGAAAAATCTGCTTGGGAACCTATGAGCTCAGGAGCCAAATAAACAATGTAAGAGGGGATAGTAAAACACAGGAGATACGGAAGATGCTGGAGAGGTAGACATGGGGAGCTAAAGATTTAAGGACAAGGGTAATGGAAGGAGGGTGGGGGCGGGTGTTACCAAAACAAAGAGGCTTTATGAAGCCCTATTAGTTTGTTGGAGATCTCTTTTTCTTCTCTCTCCTCTCTCTCCATATAGTTTGTTTCATATATATATATGTGTGTGTGTGTGTGTGTGTGTGTGTGTATGTAACATATCTATCTACCTGTGTGTAGCATGAATATATGTGTAACATATATACACATACGTATATGAGCGTTTGAACAAAGGTTTGAACTTACACACACACACATACATGAGTTTGAATCGAGGTAACCCACATTAGTAACCCACAAAACCATTCCCAAAGACAGGGATTTTTAAATGAACATCCCAGTGCCAGATACCCTATGAGTTATTGGTCAGTAAGAACCCTCGTATGCCCAAACCAATACAGGCTACTGCCATTGCTCTTGACTGTCTATCACAATTAGACGGTGGATTAGTTACTGTGAGAAAACACTGACCGAAACCAATGTGGGGAAGAAAGAGTTTGTTTCAGCTTACAAATCATAGTCTATCATTGAGGGAAGCCAGGGTAGGAGCTCAGTGTGAGAACTGAAGCAGAGACAATGGAATTCTATTTACTGGCTTGCTCCTCCTGGCTTATACAGTCGAGGCCCACCTGCTGAGACCTGGCACTGGCCACAGGGGGCTGGGTCTTCTACACCAATTGGAAATCAAGAAAATGCCCTACAGACATGCCCACAGGAACTGATAAAGGCAGTTCCTCAGTGGGAGCCCTTCTTCTCAGGTATGTCTAGCTTTGTGTCAAGTTGACAAAAATTAACTAAACAAGCAGTAAAATCCTTTGTTTACAATTTAAAGAAAACAGTTTTGAACTGACTAGGAGGAGTCTCTCAGTTGGCTGCCTTTTACAGGGCTGAAAGATGCAGCTGCTGACAGAAAAGTTTTCCCATAGCTGAACCCTGAGTGCTCCAAAACAGACCAATCAGGCAAGAGGTGCAATAATGGCAAGATTGTTATGGGTGTAAATAACAACTTTCCTCATTAGATTTGAGGCCTGCTCCGTAGAAAATAACTCATACCTCACACTGTCAAAGCCCATTGCTAGGGAAGCCATAGGCCATAGGGGAGAATCTATTGTTATTTCCCTAAGTGGTCTTGTTGTCAAACTGCCTTTTAAATATTCATGTTCATATCTGTAGATTTGCATTATTCCCATCCGTGGTCAGAAAAGCTTGGATCACCTCTGCCCTGCTCATTTATTCTCACTAGAAAAGCTTGCCCAGTTTCAGAGGTTTGAGAGTATCTGTATCTTCCTCCATCTGAAAATCAACTTTGCAGTTGTGTCAAAATGACCATTTAGAAGGTAACCAGTATGTACCCTTCTAGAAGTTAAAAAAAGAAAAAAAGTTGTAGTTAAGGAAAAGCTCTACTCAAGAATAAAATCAATAGCTAGAGATAAACTATCCACAGGCAGAGAACACTGTCTCAGCCCTGCTCACCTCTCCCGGGGAACAGCAAACCAGTACTCAGGCTGCTTTCTTCTCTTGCTGTACTGCTGGACCATGGCGGTGGTGTGGCTGGCAAAGGATTTTCTCATTGGTTTTCCCACTTTGATGCATAGAAACATGGGTGGGGTCTTGCTCTTTTCTTCTTTGGAGGGAAGTATATCTGAATCATATGTGAGAAAGCATTCTTCAATCCTGACAACACTGGCAAAACTTCTCACCACCTTACAAAGAGGGGCTGGCTACAGGTAGAAACATGACCCAGCAACATCATATGAGACCTAGTGAAACATCAGGTTTTCTTTGGCATGGAAGTACAACCTGTTCGCATGTTTCAGGTTGGTCTGTGTCACACAGCCTGCTGCACACCAAAAGCATAACCACCAAGACAGGGACAAATACTATAGAGCCCTAATACCTCACAGGCATACACGATAGTGAAGAGCAGTGAGCCCTCAGCCTACCACAGCGCAATTTGCCTTAGAACTGAATTCTTTCGAAAGCATCTTCTGCTGGGTATGCTGACACACACCTTTCATCCCAGCACAGGAGGCAGAGGCAGGTGGATCTCTGTGAGTTGCCACCATTTAGCCCTGGCCTACATAGCAAGTTCTACCAAGGGTACATAGAGAGGCTGTCTCTCTTTCTTCCTTCTCTCTCTGTCTGTCTCTCTGTCTCTCTCTGTTTCAACTTTAGATTTAAGCATTCCAGAAAGAGAAAATTGCTTAAAAGGGTTAAACACTTCTTAGATAGAAATCTGTATTTTAGTTCATGTTATAAATAGATACTATGTTTTACAAATTTTTACCTTAGTCATTAATGCTCACTGAGATTCACTCTCAGTAAATAAAGTGGACCAACATCAAAACCATAGGGCTTCTATGTGCATATATGCATCCACACACAGGGAAGGTACATACACATTCATACATACTACACACATACACACACACACCCCAAACAAACCATCCACCCAAAAACCCAACCAACCAGCCAACCAACAGCTTACCTTCAATGGGTACCTGAATTCTCTTTAGCAGCCATAATTGAATCTCAGATTTGTTATCCATTTGTGCGCCTTGGCAGCTCCTGTCTAGAGATAATTCCAAAGAACCCAGAGCCTCTTTATTATTAATCCCAGTTTCCTCTGCACCGGGGTCCAGTTTTGGGGACAGTCTCTCTCTCTCTTTCACCCAGATTGCACCTGGCTCTTGGTTGCTCTCAGGTAGGGAATCACCTGCTTGGGGAAGAGAGCTACTAAGCATGATGTCTATCCCTCCCGGTTTATCACCTTTGCTCTCGCTTAGTTCTGACTTCTGGACATCTTCAGACAGCTGTGACCCGTCTTTGTTTTTATTTAGGTAAAATTCAATGAGCTTAACTTTATCGAGATCTTCGTGTATCTTCAGCGTGCTTTCCTCCTGGTTTTCCGGGGATGCAGGCTGCTTGTCTCCTTCTAGCACTTTATCTTGCTTCTCACAGGTCTCTAAATCTAGGGCCCCCTTCAGTTCAGCATCATTCTCTAGTCCGGTGAAGTTCGGGGCTGACTGCACCTGCATTTTCTTTGCAGACGTGATGGTTAGGAGCTCTCCCTTCGTTTGGTCATAGGAAAAGCATTCCTTTGTAGTGTCTCCTTTGTCCATTCCACTCCCAGGCTGAGAAGAAAGTTCTTCCAAGTCCACGAAGTCCTCGTCTTCTCCTAAAAGACAGTTTTCTTTGGCTGTAGGTCCCAAGGCAGCATGGGAATCGGAGTGTCCCTTGCTGAGCTGCGTCACTGAGGGAGACGCGTGGGCTGTTCCCTTGGAAGGTTCCAGTTTCTTTAATTTCCACGACTCGGAGCTATCCTGGGGCTTCGGATGTGTACATTCTGTGGGTTCCTCGGCGGAGCCCACGGATTTGGGATCTAAAGCAACGGCTCTCTCCTCATTCTGCTGTCGTTTTTCCTTGTTGATGGACTTAAATTTACTGAATGGATTGATATCCTTCTCTGAAGCCAGGTCTTCCCATTCTCCAGGCCTGTACAGAGGACAAAGATCCTGAGGTAGGTCGCTGTTGGAGCAAAAAAAATGGTGGATGCACATGGAATGTTAAAAATAAAACCAAAAACAAAGTGGAGGAAAGGCAAAACACAAGACAAAACTCAACCACAACTCAAACCAAAAATATACTCAACTTAAATTTATGCCAGAAATGATTTCAAAATAAGGAAATGAAACCAAGAGATTGATTACAAAATAAAACATAAGTCAAGCAAAAGGAATGGCAAATGGATGAACCATGTGGGTTGTGCCTCTTGGTAGGTCACATGGATGCACTCAGAGCATGGATATGTTACCTGAAAGACTTTCCAACATGAGATTTTTGACAGTTACAAAATTTTGGTATTCACAAAGGGAAGACCAAAGGAGAGGAATGATTTTAGTATCAATGACTAAAATTCCTTAGGAAGTCAAATATTTCCTTTTTTTTAATAAATCAGTAGAAGTTAGAAATCAACCGCGTAAACCTAAAAGGTCCCTTCATATCTCAGCTCATCTAACTGTTCTCTATGAGCCGATTTTGTATGATACTTTTTGTTACTTGACTTAAAAAACTGCATGTTTCTAAGTTAAAAAACCCTATGACTTGCAAAGGAGATACAAAAGGTAACTTCCATTATTACTAGAAGTAATAGCACTCAGCAATTTAAAGAGCAATAGAAAAGTAATTTTCACAGAGAAGCACTTAAAATGTTGCATAAGTTTTAAAGCATTTTAAAATTTGTAACAGTAACAGCGTAACAACTGATTTCTCAACTGAAACACATTATCCTGAGATGTAGTCAGTTACTGCACCCTACTAAGAGATGCTTAGAACCCAGACCTAAATTATACAAAAGATTTGCTATGGATGTTCTTTCAAGTTCAAAATAAATGTCCAAGACACTATGTATTTTGGTTAGGTTGGAAGTTTGTTATAGTGTGCTTATTTTGTTGTTGTTTTGTGTGTTTATTTTTGTAAACTGCACTGGCTTTGAACTTACAGCCTTACTTCCTAGACCTATCAAGGGCAAGGATTATGGCATGTACCACTACACTTGTCCAAGAAAAATATATATTTTAATATGACTGGACCTCTCTCGAGGGCCCCTGCATCTTGGCTACAACATAAGTAGCACTTTTCCTGGGTTCACAAGAGATACCAAACTTCTTTCTAAAAAGAACACTTTCATTCAGAATTAGGTATGCTTTCTAAAGGAGCCAGATGGTTTTTAGGTGATACTTTATCCATTCTAGCTTTAAAAGAAATGCTCATGCCACTAAAGTAACTAAGTTCCAAGCAGTTTTGAGTTTAAACAAGGACTCTCTCCGCGGAGTTATTTTATAAGCCATTTGCATGAAAAGCTTGGGCTTTTCCCTGTAGGAAATGAAAGTCCATGTAAATGTTACGGTCTACTAAATGGCTTAAAAGCTTTAATTCATCCTCCAATTTAAAATGCATTCACTGAGTCTTAAAAGCCTATGCTAAAATATGGCAGTGACTAAGTGTTCTGTAGAACTGTGAAGACGCTGAGGGGACTGATTACCTTAGTGTATATCCAGGATATATTAGTGTGCATTCTAGGATATCCAATATCCCAGAAAATACTGAAGATGCTTTGACATCAGTGTTAAATAAGTTAGTGTGATAGAGAATCCTCTCATAATGGACCTCAGAATTTCATTTGGCAGATTAAAGACTGAGATTTTCCTGCAGATTAAAGAACTCAGCTCTTCACATCCTTGATTAAGAAGCAAATGTTTCTTCATAAACATCTAAGCTCCTTCCTTTCTCCCCTCTCACGGAGAATGACCTGAAAATACACTCAAGTATATTCTCACTAGCCTCCCACCTAGCCTTGCCCACTTCTCCATCCTTGCTCCTCTCTCCCCAGTCCAAGCTACCAGTGCCCCAAGGGAGCCCAATTTAGCCACCTGCTTTTTTGTGCTTGCAGCTGCCAGGCACTGCTGGTGTAAAGCAGACAATGGTGTCAACTGGTTGAGCTGTTAATTGATGTTACTCTAGATTCAGCCAGGCAACTAATGAGGATCAATAATCCTCACAGTTGTTCCTTTCCTACTTTCCCAGGCAGCTGGACCTATTAAATATCCCTCCCCGCAAAACAACAAAACCTGAATGTGTGGATGGCTTTCTTTGTTTAGTCACCCTCTAAGCCCCTTTCTCCCTTGCCTTCTCCTTCTATGACTGCATCTCTATCTCTCTTTCCGGGTCGAATTTAAGTAGATATTTTTTGCTTTACTATTTGGATGTTTAAATTTTACTAGTCATTTCCACTTCCCATTTTTCCACCTCACAACACAAAATCTCCACCTCCTTTTGGTTTCCCTCTCCACCGTCCCTTGCTCCTACAATGGCCTGGCCTCTGCAAATACCCTCACTTTGAAATTACTTTTCAAGCTCCTGCTCTAAGAAGAAGAAACGGCTCTTACGATGGTAGAGCATCTTTGATCTTCATGTGGGAAATGTCGTTGTACAGGGCAATGGAGACCACCTCTTCCATGGGGCAGATGAGACCATATTCTTCACACCCGTTTTCAATCACCAATGGGTCAGACTTATGAGGGTCAAACATGATATTGTTAGGGGTGACAATCATGACGCCTCCAACCACACCCTGCAGAAGGAAGGTACAGAAGATATTACTTGGGATGGAAAAGTGTTCCCCAGCTGCCACAAAACCTCCCTGTACTCTGTCCTTCCACTGACTCCGTGAGCCACAGTTTCCTGTGTGACAATCACACCCATGTCAAGACAGCTAGAAAACATGCTGGAGAGTCACAACACTGGTGGCTTTGGAAGAATCGGAGCAGAGACAGCTGCCTGTTGCTCACACAACTGCAACTGGATGCCTGTGCTGTGAGCCTGCCTCATACACTCATGTCTCATGGGTCCCCATTTCTCTGTCAGCAAGATAGCAGACTGTCCCTTGCCCATTCGTGATTGAGAACATGGTGCTTTATAATACACTCAGCAAGACGTGTCCGTGTCTCTCACACATGTGTCGTGCTGAAGGGGAATCAGAACCACGGTGCCAAAGAACAGCCCCCAAATTTTTGTCTAACACAATCACAAGTCTCATCCCCAGGAAAATTCAATATAAACAGCAACAGGAAAAACTTCCAGCTCCCTCCAGTTTGTACAGCTACATTGTGGGAATTGGGAAGTGGCCTGCAGGCTGTCAAATCTGAAGCTTTCTCAGGCTATGCTGGAGATCTTGCTGACCAGCAGGACGGTATCCACCAGGGACCATCAGAGAGACACCCAGCAGCTAAGTCAGTTGGTACTTTTGAGGAGTCTTGTAATTATTTTTGTGGTTCGGGAATCATTCATTCTTTTCTTTTCAAAAGTTTCTCTATTTGCAACCTGATATGAATTCTCAACTTTAAGCACAGACTATTAATATGGACCTTTCTTCAGAAGTTCACAGAGTTCAATTTCTTTTGTAAACAACAACGATCGGAAAACTAAAAACACGATATAGCTGAAATAATTTTTAATGTTAATATCACCAGGCATCAAGCCAAAGCTGAAAACTTCGATTTCCTAGATTAGAGGCGAGATCATTACATGAATAACCTTTTAAGTACAATACCTCACTAGTTAAATTTTAGTATTGTTCTTATTTTATAGATGGGAAAAGTAGACAATAAGGATACCCAAATACCTTCCCTCACATCTTAAATATAGCAAGTGGTAGAATTAGAATTTAAATCCAACAAATATTTGGTGTTAAACTCAGACTCTGTAAGAATTAACAGGTCAAGAGCTAAAAGAAAAATTGAAAATCCAAGACCAAAAGGCTCATATTTCTACTTAATGAATATATTTGCTCCAATGGGTAAAAAGGCCCAGTAACCAGCAAGAAAAAAATCAATGAATTTTTGTCAAATCCTGCACTGCAGCCGTGGATAAGATGTTTTAATGGAGCCTTCCTTTCAGCAATGCTCAATCTTGGTTGGTTTCTGCAGATTTCCTAACCAGTGAAGCCATCAGGGTGATGGGTACCTTTCCATCAGTGAAATACCGACAGTTCATCTTGAGAAACTTCACGACACCTGGCTCATCTTCCTCGGAAGTCGAAGATAACACCCTTTCGATGGGTTTTAAGGCCTTTCTTGCTAAATCAGCATCCTTATGAAAGCAAAAATGTCCAAAATTAAAGAAAAGAAACCACCCTTTCAAAACACATTATACCACAAGTATGCTATATCTGCGTTTCCTTCTTAAAAAGGCAAATAACACGTCCTTCAAAATTACTCCAAAGCTTTTATTTATTTATTTTGTTTTCAAAAGTTTCTCTACTATTTGTAACCTGATGTGAGTTCTTTACTCTAAAAATAGAATATTAATACCTTGCTTTAGAAGTTCACTAAAAGCTGGATTGTGGTTGTAAACACCAACAATCAGAAAATTAAAATCATGATACAGCTAAGTAATTTATAATGCTAACATCACCAGCTCCAACACAAGTTGAAAATGTGCATTTCCTAAATTAGAGGTAAGGCAGACAAGTAATCCAAATCAAACTAAGATTGAAAGATATATGTGAGACCATAAAACAGTTCCATTGAATGTCTTAGGAAATACCCAAGATGGAAAAAACTCATTCTAGATTACTGATTCCAATTCCTAGAAAAAGCACAATGTACTCACTTAATTGGGAATTTAGCATTGTGCTTTTGCACAGTGGTCCTCACTCTAGTGGTCCTCCCTTGGGGGAGTTGATTGACCCTTTCATGGGGGTCACCTAAGACCATCAGAAAACACAGGTTTTTACATTGCAACTCATAACGATAGCAACATTTACAGTTACGAAGTAGCAACGAAAATATTTTATGGTGAGGGGTCACTACAACATGAGGAAGTGTGTAAAAGCATTGCAGCATTTTGTTTTTTTTAATGCTAACATCATTCTCATCAGGAAGGTTGAGAACCACTGCTTTTTTACCTTTACCTTTCAGACCTTTGGTAAACAGGCATGCTGGGAGAGGATGTGTTCTCTCAAATGATGGCTACTTCCCTGACCTCACCACTTTTCAGAAGTTTTCAGATGTGATCTTATTAAATATACAGTGTCCTGATTTCTGCAATTAATCACAGATATGAACTATAGCTTGTAAGGTGCTAACATACATACAGGCAGTTTATCATATTCTGCATCTGATGACGACGGAGAGACAGTAGCACCAGGGGTGGATGACGAAAGCCGTAAGGTACTAGAAGGGACGTTGGCATCTGGCACAAACAGGACCTGGGAATGAGAAAGCATGTCTGAGGTGAGAGCCAAAGTCAGGCAAGTCCTGAGCTCACACTTTGAGAACTCTCATCTCTGCACAATGTCCTCAGTGCCTCTGTAAGACCCACAAAACTTTCCATTCACTAATGAACGACATGGGATCCTCAGAACTACCCATGAACTGCACTTAGCAATATACATGGCACAGCTCAATGGCTATGGCACACTGACGCTGCAGAATGGGTGAGCACCTGGGCAGTCCAGGTGAAGCCTGAACAACAGGCACTGGAAAGGTGGGAGGAAACAGCTTTCCTAGGCGTGAGAATCATACAGCTTGAATATCCCATACTGAAATGCTTGTATATATGATGGCTTGAATAGGTCTGACCCCTACATAGACTCATGTTTGAATGCTTGGCCCATGGGGAGTGGCACTATTTGGAGGTGTGGCTTTGTTGAAAAAAGTGTGTCACTGTAGGGGCGGGCTTTGAGGTCTTCTCTGTTCAAGCTATGCCCAGTGTGGCACACAGTCCCCTTCTGCTGCTGTGGATCAAGATGTAGAACTCTCAGCTCTTTCTCCAGCATCATGTCTGCCTGGATGCTGCCATGCTTCCCACCATTATGATAATGAACTAAACCTCCCTGAAACTGTAAGCCAGCCCCAATTAAATGTTTTCCTTTAGAAGAGTTGCCTTGGTCATTGTGTCTTTTCACAACAATGAAACCTAAGATAATATATATGAAAACACACACATATGTATATACACACACATATGTGTAACTATATATAACATTCATATATATATATATATACAGAAAGCTCATGTATATAAATATATACTTTCATATTATTTATCATATCTATTCATTAATATAGTAAATATATTTATTTAATGTATAATTTATATAAATATATGCAGAGGAATGTCAATTCAGACCTTGGTTGTTCTGGCAAAAGGTCATATCCAAAAACTTTCTATATCTGTGTGATCTGGCTGGAATACAAACATGCCCTTAATCGAAGAGACAGAGGCAAGTAGATCTGAGTTCAAGGCTAGCCTGGTATAGAGCAAGTTTTGAGATAAGAAAAGCTTAGACCCATGCATGGTTGTACATGCCTTTAATCCCAAATAATGAAGGTAAAGATAGTTTGTTGAAGGAAACACCCATGTTTGAAAGTGATGTCTAACTGAATGGTAGAAACAGTGGTGAATCAGAGAAGACTTGACAGAATAGGATATGCCTAACTCTCATGAGAACAGAGAGGAAAAGGAAGCTACTTAGGGGCCAATGCAGAGAAAGGGAGAGTGAGGGAGAGGGAGAGAGAGGGAGGAAGAGAGGGAAAGAGAGAGAGAGAGAGCAGTTTTACTGGGACAGTAATAGACAGGTTGCAGAGAGGAACAAATGAGCCAGAGAATGAGAAGGAGCCAGATGACCAGAAGAGACTTCTGGAGTTGGTTTGAGGCCAAGCAGAGCAATTCAAAGGCTGACAGAAAAGCCAGATTGAATAAGGTAGCCAGGAGAAAAGTTTGAGCCAGAACAGTTGAATTGAACCCAGAGCTCAGTAGGAACAGGAAACAGTCAGCTTATTAAGAAGTAGGTCTCAGAGGCTGAAAACATGCTAGGTCTAGATTAGATTGTACAGAGGTTAGAATCTTCCCAGACTAGGCCTAGGTTAGCAGAAGGAGGGAGCAAGCCTCCGAGACAACAATCTAACCAGGCAAATAAAAGTTTTACGTATCTATATATCTGCATAGACTTCCCCTGACAGCTCCAAGTTTAAGATGCCCCAAAGGGGCTTACGCTCAGAACTTTGAGCGTTTAAAATTTTACATTTCTGCATTTGGAATGCTAAACCTATATGAAGAGAGGAAAAGGCATAGCAGTTGACTAAAATAGGATACTCCTGTTAGGTAAAAATGGGACAAATCCAGGCTGGTAACTTTAAATCAGCACCTGCATGCCAAAGTATCAGGGGGCTTTGTATAACGAACTGTATGAGACAGCACCAATAAAGTAGTCCCTATATTTTCTCTCCTGTTTGTATTTTATTTATATAAAAACAAAAATATTGCAACAAGGGTATAGTAGTCTCTACTACAAAAGAATCTACATCCTCTACTGGTATTATGATACTATTATTCAATATTCTCTCAATGAAACAGCTACATTTTGGCATAGACTTAAATATAATCTTAAAATAGTGACCTTTATTGTTATCGACAGAATTTGAAGCCAATCATTTAACACCTAATCTCAGACTGACAGAGTTAGCATTTCTATTTTCACAATAGTTATTTAAACCTCACGTCACAGAGCTGATGAAATGGCTCAATGTTCATGGTACAAGCCAGATGACCCGAGTTCCATCTCTGGAGCCCAAGATAAAGCCAGATGTAACGTCACATCTACCATCCCAGCACTCCAAACAAGAAGATGGAAGGCAGAGGCAGGAGAACTTCAAGGAAGCTCACAGGCCAGCTAGCCTTGAGTAACCCAACAGGGCCCCAGGAACAAGAGTAAGGTTGACTCATGGACAGAGTAGTGTCCAAGAAGAGAACTGCCTCCCGAAAGCTTTCTCTCACAGTGACATATGTGTGCACCCAAACTTACACATATACACACACAGGAAGAAAAAAAACAAAAAACCAAAACAAACCAAAACCTAGTTTGAGTAAAAAAAAAAAAAAAAAAAAAGTCAGTGGGATGTAAGATGATGATTGAGGACCGGATACTGATGAAAATATGTGCTAAACAGTTATCAAACACCTACTGAGAGATTGCCCAAAACCACCTCTGAGTGTCTATAAACCAACACAAAGAGGCATAGCAGCAGCTGGCAGAAACTCATTTCCATAAGATCAAAACAAACGAGGTTCTCAGAAGTGTAAGCACTCTCCTGCAGCATCGCATACACTATGGGAAACTCCATAGACTCCATGGTGTGCTAACAGTGAAAACAGTGACGAGATTCAGAGAGAGAGCTGCTCTCTACCACGCCATCGGTATTGGTTAATAGCAACTGCCAAGGCTTTGAGTTCAACGAAAGTCACTCACAAATGATTCTGGTTGTGCGGTCTTAGTACGTGGTGCTCTTATTTATTTTATGCAGTTGAACCAGAGGAAAGAATGCCCCTGACCTCTGGAAAAGGAACAGGTAGCATGTGAGAGAGCTGGGAAGCCTCACGGTGACCACCGAACCAACTTCAGAAGGATAACTCTCCAACTTTCTGAAAACAGAGCACATCAAGCTGGCTCCGGTGTAGCGATACTCACCCTCTACACACTGAGACCGATCCTCGAAAGCGTATGGTCGTGAATAGTTTTTAAGTTTTTAAGCTCCACAGTCTACTTCAAGGATGAGTAAACTGTGATCCAAAATGAAAGTGCCTTGCCCAGGTCAGCTAGCTAATGACAGGCTAGATACAAACAGATCTTGCCTTGGTAATTTTGTTTTAGCAATGCAGAGAGCGTATATAACCATCGTTAGTGTCCTGTCGCATACTACCATAACTTAGCCTCAATGATTTTGTTTATCTACTAATATTTAAAAGCACCCTAAGTAAGCATTTATTGTTATTGGCTTGTTTTAAACAGGGTCTCAGGTATCCCAGTGTGGTCTCAAACTCTCTATGTGGATAAGGATGACCTTGAACTTCTGGCTCTCTTTTCTCTACCTCCCAGATGCTTGCATTACAGGTGTATGTCAGTAGGCCCCACGCTAAATTAGTTTACTAGGTTTGAAAAGAACCTTTAGCCTTGATTTAATAAGTACTTTCTAGGCTTGCCATTATGGGTCAGCTATACATAATTCAGGAATACCCCATATTATAAAACACGTCCAAAATAAAAAATTAACATGCCTATTTTTCTAGAAAAGAGTGCATTAATTTCTGAAAAAATGTTTAATGCTGATTTGCCATTTAATTAAGGGGTACTAATTTCCCCTGTACAAGAAGACCAAAAATACTAGGTGGCTAACTTGTGACCCTATTATCTTCATACACTACCCTTAAAAGAAGTACAAAGTACAATTGTCAACATTGCTTAAATAAAGTTGCGTTTAAAATGCCATTATCTACTCAGAAAGGATTAGATGCCCTTGTAATGTACAGATGCAGGAAGACATGCTAGTAAGTCAACAACGGAATCTGCCTGTGCTCATGCAACCCAGTGCTTCTGCGGATAAGGCTGTACTTGGCCTCAGCGATGTGCTTTCAATGACTGAGCTATTAACACATTGGTTGAAAGTACTTTTGGAGTAAAAAAAACAAAACCAAAACCAAACAAACAGCAGAATTTAACACCATATACGGAGTACCAAAAGATTACTGTATTAAACTAAAGAGGAATAGCCATACATTTGTCAGTTTATTTATGCTGACAAATAAGATATTAAAGTCCTGGAAGACGATGTAGGTTGGTTTTCTTGTGACTATCTTTTTCAGTGTCTTTCCCTGACTCTTTGGCGGGTGGACAATTGTGGAACAAATTAAGATAAAAAAACAAAATTATTTCTAAACTGAAATAAAATGGTGGCCATGTTTACTTAAGAGTAGACAAAATAGAACTCATAAATCAGAGTTAAACATTTTAAGCAATACATGTTATATTTGACAGAAAAAAATGTTATATTAATTTAAAACTCCTTTTGATGCCAAGGAAACACTTCCTACCGAAGTTAATGATGGTAATGAGAAATCAATGCCAATCCCTAAGTATAAATCTCTGAAATATTTATATGAACTAAGACACCTTCAGAATTCTTGGATCTAAGGGAGAAGAATTAGTCACTGAAGATAATTCTGTGGCACCAATACCAAGTCATTTAATGTGGCAAAAAAAAAAAAAAAAAAGGCGGCAAAATTTCTATAGTAATGTTCAACATAAAAATCATTACCTGGCCTGGGACAAGGGTATGTGTGAAGAGTTTGTTCAATTCCACTAGTTTATTGGGAGTGATGTTAAACTTCAGTGCGACAGAGTTGAGGGTGTCCTGGCTTCCAGCCTACAAGATTCAAATAAGTGTCACTAGGTAAGGCAAAAACAAAATAAAACAAACAAACAAACAAACAACAAAGTAAATACAGAAAAGCAAAAATACTTAAAATATTTTCAATAAAGAACATACTCTTATTCACGATAGCAGTGAACGAAAAGCAATAGTTCCACCCAGATGTTCCATGAAAAGGAGGGGCGATTAAATTTTCTTTTTCTTTTTTTAAACTGTGCTTTGCTGTGGTGTGGTTGTTTTATGCTGATGTTATTTTGTTGTTATTGTTTTTGGTTTTTGTATTGAGACAAAGCTGCACTCCAGCCTGAAGATCGCTAGATAGCTCAACTTTGCCTTAAACTTATGGCCCATGTGCTTCAGCCACCAAGTGCTGAGATGTCATTTGGGACCTCCATGTGTGGCTCATTTACAATACTTAATAAAACTATCCTCAAAAGCATCTTAAGTGCGGTTCATTTCTGAGCTCGCTCATCTTCAAACATCTGTGAACTAACAGAGTTCTAGTCCTCCTTTGGCAAAACTTGGGTGTATTATTTTACTATTATAAAACACATCCGACCCCAGGGATTCTCTGGCTTTAGAATCAATACAAGACAGAGATTGACAACCCAGGCACTAGAACCAGAGTATTGGCTTCGAGTTCCACTACTGCTGTTTACTGGCTGTGTGGCTTTACACAGCAAATCTAAAATGTGGACTTCTTGGAAAAACAGGCAAGGACAACAACGTTTAGTTTTTTCTAAGAAGTCAATGACTTTCAGCCATGCTATTTCACAGTGAATTTAAATAGAACTACAATTGTGTGCTCATACAGTATGAAGTCTAAGGCAAATAGGACACTGCTTCTGGGTTCTGGGAGCTCAGCGTGCAGAGAGAGAGAGAGAAAGAGGTGATGTGATGACATGCACACAGATTAAAATTACAGTAAAGGAGCTTGTGCATCATTATTCATCGCTAGAGTCAAGGATATGGAAGCATATACTCTGACATGTGCCAAAAACAGAACACAAAAGGGGTCTATTTTCTCCTCATGAATAAGAGAATTAAGGCATGAGATAGACACGGAAACAACATATCAATGAGCAATGTTAAAACGACTTATTAGTAAATGAGAGAATGAGACCTCATCGAGAATTTCTGGATAGTGACAAGAGGTAGCAATGGACATGGAGGACAGAGAGGAAGGTGAACCTAAGAATGAGGGCCTGGCTTACACAAAAACTTGGATCATCAAACTATGGCTTCTTAGAAAAGGGTGAAGCATAGAGATCTAAGTGGATATGTCAAGCAGCAACAGACTGATGTCTTTGGATCAAAGACAAGATGCCTGGGCTAGAGACCTACAACTGGCAGTCATGACCAGTCTGGAGACAATTCAAGTCATCGGTGTGTTTGGGGGAGCAAAGCTACTAGTGCGTCCTTAGCTGAGAACTTTCCTTTTCTACTGAGAAAGGTCACCTTGCTACACCAGCTTCTAGTAGGGTGTACAAGGTGTGGCTCCCTTCACGGGCTTCCAGACGATCCTAAGCAAGGTCGATAATCAATGCAGGGAATGACACTGTAGCCAGGGATAAACCATGAAAGGAATGGAAATGATGTAAGACACATCTTGAGAAACGGCATCATTTGATGGGTATTCAAGAAGAATCCAGTGACGGGGCCAGTCAAGGAGAAACAGCATGCTTTTATCACATGGTGCTAACGGTCACCCAGGTGACCCATCTTACTCACAGTGTATTCCACGGTGCCATGCGGCTTCTGCACCATCTTCTTCTCTTTTTTGTCATGGGTTTTGCTTTGATTGTTATCTGAGGAATAAATCATATGTCAATGAATAATTCTATTTTCAGAATAATTATTTTCAGGACAAAAAAAAAACAGAAATAGCAAACATTTTAAAATGTTATTTACAATATGAAAACATAATTCTAACAACAGATTTGGATGGACTACAGATTTTGTTATGTTTTTAAATTTTGGGTTGTTTTATTGCTTTGAGACGCATTCTCCTGGATCACAGGTTAGAACTGAACTTTCTAGGTAGCCAAGGATGACTTTGAACTCCTGCCTCCATCTCCCACACCATGGAGTTACAGGTGTGCGCTACCACATTTAGTTTATACAGTGCTGAGGAGCAGGGGTTTACGCTTGCTAGGCAGGCACACTAGCTTCCCAGATTACTTTTCTGTTATTATAGGTTGAAATCGTCCACTAGCGCCAGCTCCATATGATTCCATGTAGTTGTTATAGTTAAATACATTATAGTGTATTAACATAAATATCAAAAGCCAAGGAGACATATTCCAATGGAAAAAAAAATAAGAGTAACAGTGAATGTAAAATTGAACGAACCAAGAAGAGTTACGACAACTTTAATCTGGGCATGTCAAAATTAGGTATCATTTTCCACACACCTGAAAAGTCAGAAGAGTTAGGCATCTGATCTTGGAGGAAACATGAATTGCTACCAGAAATGTAAGCTGATTCGGTCACTGTGGCTCTTAACTTCAGGTTGTGCATCTGTGAGCAATTTACTTTACAGATGCACAGTCTCCCAGGGGTGAAGCACTTTATCTATACCACAATCACCTGCTTGAGGCTATTCATCACTGCGTCCTCTGAGGTGGGGAGTAGATGGGAGGTAGGTGAGTCAGATGGGAGCTGTGCTCTGGGATTCCAAGGTAGTAATTAGAGATAAAAAGCCAGAAGTACATGGCTACAAATTCCCATCAAGAGGAAGAGAATGACATAGATAGACCAGTATCATTCATAGCCTTCTAAAACACTGACACAGATTTTTAAAGAGCATATAAAAAAAAAGTTGGACCCTGTCACACTGAATATATTAGAATGATGTGGCATGGGGAGAAAAATGGCAGAGGAGAAACAGGAAACAGAGTCTGTCTCTGACCATTCATAGTTTCCTGTAATAATGGAAAGAGGAATAATTCAGCCACCTACCTCTGAGGTTCTACCCAAACTCCCACCACCTCCAGAAATGACTGACATATGGATCACCTGTGCACAATACAGGGATACTGGGTGAGAACGGGAAAGTAGCAGAACATGGGAAAAGTTGTATCATACAGGAGTTTTCTAGCTCTTCAGTATTTCCTGTAAAGCAACGTTTAAAAGGTTGCCAGGGAAAGTCCATCACCATCAGGTGGCCATATCTGGGTAGCTTCAGAGAACCAAACCAATGAGCTTACGCAAGAACTTCTATACAGCCCACGAACAAACAATTTAACCGCAGGGTGTTTGAGTCTCATAACTCATGTATAAATGGGGTCACCTAGATCCGGAAAGGTAAGCAACGAGACATTAACAGCATGCTTCCTTTTTCTTACCCCATCTAAAGAGTCAGAGAAAATGAAGTGTGTGGCCTTTGTTTGTTCATAAGGGAGACGGAGCCCAGGCTACCATTCCCAGAAACATTCTTCCAATTATTCTTTTTGGCACAAGGTTACATGTTGTTCACTCCTTCTTCAAAACAAAACAAAACAAAACAAAACAAAACAAAATGTATGTGTTGGGGGGCTGCCACAGTGCCTGTGTGGTCAGAGGACAATTTCCAGACAGTTGTTCCCTTCCCTCATCATGAGAACAAACTCTTTATTAATAAATTCATTCATTCTTTTGAGACAGGAGCTCATCTAGCCCCAGGCTGGCCTCGAACTCACTATGCACCTGAGGGTGATCCTGAACGCCCGATTGTCTTGCCCTGCCCCCAGGGCGCTTCGATCCTGAGCACACCCAGTTTTACGTAGTGTTTGGGGATTATACACAAGCTTCCCTCGTGCTAGGCAATCATTCCCGTAAGTGAGCCACCTCTACAGTGCTTTTCGGCCCCTTTAATGTCTCCTCTTTACTTTCTTTACAGCGCTCCATCTTTCTCATTGGCTTCGTAAATCACAGTTAGCTCTGTCCTTTGCTAGATCCCAAGCAATGAGGAGCACTAATGAGGGGCACAGGAACTTGTGGGTATTTAAAAGACTGCAAAACTCCAAAAAAAAAAAAAAAAAAAAAAAAAAAAGTATGTTCTGGTTAAACATTTCAGGATAAAGTTGATATGTGCGCTTGAATCTATAGAAAAAAAAAAAGAATTTCACTGACACAGATTAAAGAAATGTCAAACATGGAATACTACTAAAACAATGACAGGGCGTCAGAACACAGCCTAAGAAAGGAGTTGTATGAGGGAGGAAGTCTTGAGAGTTTGTGATAAAAGTACGAAAGAGTCTTGTGACCTCGGTTTCTTCAAGAACACAAAAATTGTTTGTGGAATGTGCTTTCGTGCCCCTCCCAGGTACAGTGGAGAGGAGTGAGTTTTCGTCAGATTGTTCATTACAACTGTCGATCAGTATTCGTTTATTTGTCTCCACGGAAAAACATGCTTTTGCCACATGCAGCTTGTCTTTGTGATTATACCCTTTACTGATGTGATTCTCCTTAACCTTCAGAGCATAAATTGTCTGATGCTCCGAGTAGAGTTGGCTATTGCATAAGGCT
The DNA here is from genome assembly GCF_907164565.1 of Psammomys obesus. Classification (NCBI taxonomy): domain Eukaryota; kingdom Metazoa; phylum Chordata; class Mammalia; order Rodentia; family Muridae; genus Psammomys; species Psammomys obesus. The sequence continues at coordinate 25,083,810 of NW_026585797.1, forward strand.
TTAGTCCACATCACTTTTAGGCTCCATTCTCCCAGCTCTGTTCTCAAGAGTGGTAAACTATGGCTGAGATGGTTCGGTCAGTGAAGCACCTCTATGCCAATATGAGGGCTAGAGTAGCATCTCCAATGCTGAAAGCTGGAGTGTGGCGTCTGTAATGCCAGCACTGCAGAGGCACAAGTAAGGGGGCACATCTCTGGAGCTTGCTAGCCAATTAGTTCAGTTGAATGGGTGATCTACAAGATTAGTGATATCCTGTCTCAAAAAAAAATAAGCTAGTGCCCAGGTGGTGTGTGTATCCCATCAAGCTATGCTCAAGAGGTGGAGGCAGGAGAATTATGAGTCCCAAGACAAGTGTGAGTTACACATTTTTAATAAACAAATGGGTGACAGAATTCTGGCCTACATGTACACACACATACGTACGTACACACACACACACACACACACACACACACACACACACACACAGGACTGCATACCCCTTCTTTCCAGAATCTATAAGTGTGAAAACCTTGAGGTAGGGCTCAAAGTGACCTGGTCTTTGATGTCTTGAGCTGTCACAGTGATACCTGGCACATGAGGTAGACTGAACTTCTGATACAGACCAACTTTTCAGACATGTCTGATTGTGAGTAAAACTGCAATAACACCACACTGGGAAAATCACGTGCACCTACCAGAGCCACAGACCAAACAAGATGTTCTTACCGTTGGCCAAATAAAGCAGAAACTGACTGGCTAGTTTTAGGAATCATAATCACCTTTTGCCACTGTTGCACGTGAGTTCCACTTTACTTCCTACAGTGTTCTTACAGTTATAGATATAGAGATGGTCAACTCTGTAACCCCGTGGTTAAATCAAGACAGGTTCTGCCACACAAAGCCCACAGGTAAGAGGGTTCTGGTCCTGGAGAGAGCTAGTCAAGGGCAGGTACGGTCACGGGAAAGGACAGAGATTCAATTCCAGCATCGAAGGTGAGGTCCTGTGATTATCCTCAAAGATGCACCTCTCTCCCGATGACCTTTGCATCTCCACTTCCAGCCTTAGGCCTCCTCATAGCCCCTGTTTGCCTGCCAAATTCTATTCTCCTCCTTATTTCAAGGATCTGAAGCAAATAAGAAAATGTATGTGTGAGCAAGAGAGAAGGCTAGCCCTATATTCCTCAAAAAACAACAACAACAACAACAACAACAAAAAACTATTCTGAACATTTTACTAGCCCCATCTACAAGATAAAATGAAAATGGGCTAGATGAGGTCCTGTTTCATTTGGGATGGGATGTAGCTCAGTTGGTAGAGTGCTTGCCTGGCTCTCAAGAAACCCCGGGTTTAATTGCTAACAATGTAGAAATTGAGAGTGATGGTGGTGCGTAACTGTAATCCCAGAATGTAGGAGGCTGAGGCAGGAGGGTCAGTCAAGGCCATTCTTAGCCACACAGACAGGCCTTAAATGTTCTCAAATTCTTAAATAAATAAAAATAAGATTATTTGGATCCAAGTCCAGACAGTGCAATAATGCCCCTGGCACTCACCCTACAGAGGAAAGATGGTTTGGATGGCATCGAATGGGAGGGAATCAGAGAGACAAAGGAAACATTATCTGTGTCTCCAGATCTCTCAAAGAAAGGGAACCTTGCTGTATGACCAGCATGTGCCAATGCTGAAAACTGAGGCACTCGACTATGACAGTTTGATGCCATTAACCAGTCAGATCGTGTGCCGTCTCATTCACGTCACCAAACATCCGATTACAATTCCACTTTTGGGACAAAAACGAGCGGGTTCCAATGTCTGCATGACAGAAAGCAAGTGGCTGGAAAGTGTTCTGTATCAAGTCTGTCAGCTATGCCTTAAAGAACTGTCTGTATCAGGTCCGCCAGCTTTTCTGCAAAGAACTGTTTGTATCAAGTCCGACAGCTATACCACAAGGAACTGTCTGATATCGTCACCAAAAAACAAAAAACAAAACAGTAAGATGTGTGTGATGCAGGATGAATCTTGAAGCCAGGCACAGAGTAAGTGCAGCTGCCATTATCATCAATCATGGTACAAATGTTCTATGTGAACAGCCATTTAAATAGTTGACTGTTGAAAGTTCTAAGGCATCACCAAAAAGGTTTCATTCCAGAAATGCAGTCATGCGATATCGAGACGACAGATTATTAAAACTCACTTCAAAGGAAAAGAAAACCTCTTGTTGATCACGTTGATACCTGCTCCTCTCGCTGCTAAAGCCATCTGATAAGTTCCATTGCGTTTTTAAAAATAACACAATAATAGCAACAATGTTACAAATGTTAGAAAACTCAAGACCGAACGAAGTGCTTTAACCTCCTGCGAGGTTCTGTAAGCCGCAATGACCCCTGAGAGGGAGACTCTCCAACCTGTTAGGAGGAGGGCTCTAGGATTCCCGCTAGAGTCCTCAGGCATCCCTGATTGTTACAGTAACCTCTCACAGGGATTCCTGTAAGTAACTCCAATCAACACCGTGGTTTACCAAGCTGGACTCTTTGGTGGCACTGTTTGTTACTTTGGACTCTTACTAGTTCCCTAGTCTAGGATGCATGTGTCCATAGGGAACTGATTTGTTCATGTCTCCCCAGGAATAGCGTCACACAAAGTCACCCTGAGCCTTAGTTTACAGGTGTGGCTTGGCTCCTAGCTCTCTGAAGAGAGAGTCCGCGGGAGGATCAAGAGATTCTGCAGGCACTGTGCAAGTTCCATTACATTTTTTCCCCATCTCCCAATGTGCTGTGAGGACAAGACCCTAAGGGCAACTCCAGTAAAGCCTGGAAGGGCTCCGGACATGAACTCTCCTGGTACATTCAGTGTCACATGAAGCCAATTCTAGTCATTCATAAAGAAAGAGCCCTAATTTTGGAATGAAGATGAACTCAGGAACAGAAGCAGCCACGGAGACAGCTTGGAAACTCAACAGGTAAAAAGAAATCCTTGCTTCACACCAGGCTTCACTTCCACAGCAGTGCAATGCAGAAACATTAGAATATGCTCCGGGCATCTGTACGCTTATCCAGGCTATCTTGGAAAATTAAATTCTCCTAACGTAGAACCCTGTAAACTGAGACAAGGCTTCCTTTCAGAAACCAAAAGCAATTATGAAAAACAAATCAGTGGACCAGTCTTGTAATTCATAGTAATGTGCTTGTCAAGCATGTACAAGGCCGTGGGTTTGATGCCCAGCACCACAGCAAACCAAACAAAAAGAAAACACTAGCCAACATCAATTAAGAATCTCCACATCAGGGATTACATGTAGCTATCTTGGGGTCCCTAGTCTAAGTGAAGGAAAGGGTTTAAAGTATGAAAAGAAAAATTGTTTATTAGCGAGTTAATTTTCTCACTAAAGAACCAACATTATCATAGGGGCTGTCAAAATGTATAAAATTGTTTAGAAAAGTGTCCCAACATAATAATCTTTGTTTGGTTGGAAACCCAACCAATTTTTTCTTTTTTAGTAAAATCACCATTATAAAACAGTGAGAAAAGCTAGGTCACCTCATTAATACTATTGGACAGGTTTAGTTTGGGCGCTAACAAACAAAGGAGTCCAGTTCTATCTTTTAATTCCCACACAAATTTAAGTGAATGTGTAAACTAAGGATGCAAATAAAGATGAGACAGGGCAATTCTGGAAGAGCAATCTACAATGGGAGAAGCAAGAGCTGAACGATAGCTAAGTGAGGCTGAACAGAAAGTTAGATCACTGAAATTCATACAGACGGATTTAAGGTTTTATAATAAATCCCGACGTGCTGACATGCCCACAGGGTCAAGTACTCAGAAGGCTGAGGACAGGAGGGTTGACTGAGTTCAGGAGTTGGAGGTCAGCCTGGGAAATACAAAAAAACTTAAATAATAATTAAAGCCCTAAATGACTTTGAATAAAATACGACTTACATTTCTGCCTAAAGAAACATTCTCTGCTGGTGATACTCCCATCTCCCATTATAGGTCTCTCTTCAAAAAGCACACTTAGTATGTTTATGTTGCTAACTTGAGTTACTGAGAAATAAGTAATTTATGGAAAAACTATATGATGAACTGTTACAGCTTTTTTTGTTTCTCTATGTAGCCTTGGCTGTCCTGGACTTGCTTTGTAGACCAGGCTGGCCTCGAACTCACAGAGATCTCCTGGAGTACTGGGATTACTGGGACGTGCCACCGCACCTGGGTGTTAAACTTTCAAAAGAAATGGAAGATATGTGTCAAGAAGGACTTCCCACTGTATTTTATCCGCCGACACAAAGGATATCATGGAGGCCATACTACTTCCTTCATCTCCAGTACAGCATACCCAGTGTATTATTATGGTTGGTTAGTAGTTCTACCATTTACTGTTGTTTGTGTTTAACTGGTGACTCATACAGAATGGGAATCTACAAGTGTCTGCAGGGAGAGGAACTGTGTGTTTGGAGGACGGTTCTATCACACACAGTCCCGCATGACATCATCCTCCCCGCTGAGTAAGAAATGCAGTAACTCTTGTGACAGTCCACCAACTCGGTGAATACGTAAGGACAGAGGGTTCCACCGGTTTCCATCAGAATCTGATTTTTTTTTTAGCCATAAACCCAGTGCATGATTCAAGCATGCCTACACGTATGACCAGGTATAGGAGGAATTCCAGTGTCCCAGCACTCGTGAATTCATTTAAGTAGCTAAGTGTCAACTCTACCATCGTTAAAAATCACAGCCTAGGGGAAAAGAAAGTCCACCCACAGCCTGCTTTTCCTTCTGTACTAAGGAACAAGAACGCTCTGGGGGAAGTGTCAAAGATGCTAAAGGTCTGTTTTGTACTGGCTTGTTTTCTGCTCCAGAGCTGACTTGCTGAGACGAGAAGTACGCCCGAGGCATCATTCCTGCTTTGGTGGTCAGAGGGCAGGACTCTTGTTTCTGTCACATGCTAGCCCATGTGTGCTCTGGTATATTCCTCAGCATCTCATTTTTCAACTTTGTAGAACAGGCCGCTGCTTCCTGTTGCATGTCACAAGGTCAACAAGGAAAGAAAGCAGCCAGCCCAGGGCAGATATTCATCCTAAGGACATTCTTTCCAGCCTTCCTAACACCTGCTGTTTCTTCTCCCCTTCCCCTCCTTTCTCACCTTTTAAAGGGTTTTTTTTTAAAGTCTGTATTTTTCTTATTTTACATAAATGGATCACGGATATAATTGGATAAATTAAAAGATGATACAGGAAATATAAAAAGCCAATCACATGAATCCAAGTTATTACAGCTGAACCCTTGTTGTACTTCATTTGTAAATGACCACAGATTGGTAGCTAACAATAACAGAGATTTAGTTGCCATCATTCAAGATCAAAGGCCTAGGAAATTGAGTCTGGCAGCCGCCCTCACCCACTGCACAGAATGTGCACGCTCACTGTGTGCAAGTGTGGTAGAATATTTTACAACTATTTCCCAGTATGTTGTTTTGGGAAGTTTCCTTTTAATTAAGTGTGTGCCTACATCATTTAAAAATGGTACCTAATCTCTACCTAGCAGTGTATCAAAGCAGATGCTGAGACTCATAACCAAACCTTGAGCAGAGTGCAGGGAATCATACGAAAGAAGGGGGAATTAGTAACACCTGGAGAGAATGAGAGTGCCACAAGGACCAAAATTATCTGGGCATGGGGGTCTTTTCCGAAACTTACTCTCCAACCAAGGACCATGCATGGATAGAACCTCTGCTCAGATGTAGCCCATAGCAGCTCAGCATCCAAGTGGGTTTCCCTAGTAAGGGGAACAGGGACTGTTTCTGACATGAACTCAGTGGTGGGCTCTTTGACTACCTTTCCCCCACAAGGGAGGAGTAGCCTTGCTAGGCTACAGAGGAGGACATTGCAGCCAGTCCTGATGAGACCTGATAAACTAGGGTCAAATGGAAGGGGAGGAGGACCTCCCCTACCATTAGACTTAGAGAGGGGCAGGGAGGAGATGAGGGAGGGGGCTACAGCTGGGATACAAACTAAATAAACTGTAATTAATATAAAAAATAAAAGTTCTAAAAAAATTCCAGGCTTTGAGAGCAAGCTGGAGCTTGCCCACCCCCCAAAAAATGGTACCTAGTAATACATTTTATATTAATTAGACTTTCATGCTATTTTTAGTAGGACAATGATAGTCATGACAATGAAATAATTTAATGCTCGTGACTGTTTCCTTACAGTGAACTTTATCAGAAGAAACTGTTGAATCAAAGGATGTTAAAAAAAAAAAAAAAAAAAAAAGCAAGGCTCTTGGTAAATATAGCCAAACTGTCCTCCACAATGATTTAACCAGATTACTCTCCACTATCAATCTGTTTCTTGTGCTTCTGATCTTTATGTCCCTTAAAATTCCTATGCTGAAACTGTCACCACCAAGATCATGGTATTAGGAGATGGGAACTAGCAGGTGGCCAGGCAACTAGACAGAGCATTGTGAATACGTCCAAGAGACCCCTGTTCTAGTTTCCCAGATAGGCTCAGAACTGACCAGTGTCTTGATCATGAAGGACTTTCCAGCCTAGAGCCCAGAAGCCAGTTCTGTTGTTTCTAAGCCAAGACTGGGTATTTCCCTTTATGTCTTTTTAGACTTTCTTGATGATTTGACTTTTCAAGCTGAAGCTACCAGCTAACAGCTATGCTGTTGTCCAACACAGTAGGTATGTCTCAGGCTGTGAGAGTTTCCACTGCACATTTAGGGAATGAGACTTGTGTCACACAGATGGGCTACTGTTATGACAAGTCTAATCTCTGAACTCAAGATCAGATATAGGAGAACTTGGTTTTTAACACATAGCATCTTGGTCAGTAGCAGCATTTTTTGTTTATTTCTTCGTTTGTTTGTTTCAACAATGACAAGGATAGGTTACAGGAGGCTGTGTTTGATGGAGCATGGAGGTTTTCAGAGAATAGGGAAGTTCTCCTTGAGGCAAAGCAGTTTTACTAAGTGCCATTTGCTTCCTATTACCAACTTACAGAGAGATACTCACATTTCCTAATCACTAGACTTTCTAACTCTTTGTTCCAAGCTTTGGAAAGATTTCACTTTAAGCCAACACTTACCAGTGTTGGTATTTTGAATTTTTTAAGTAAGGTAAATTTTACAAGCAGGCTGGATAGAAATTTCAATAGAAGTATTGATGCTGAAAGTTGACCATGGGACAGAAAACGAGAACACCACTGCACGGAAGCCCAAACTGGAGGCTTAAGAAGCATCAAAGTCATGATCAATATAACCTTCTGTCTACAGGTCTCTGCTCACTTCTTGGAATGTAGAAACAAGAAGACCCTTCAGCCTGTGAAGGACTTATAAATGCAAGGAGGCAAAAGAGCATGAAACACACAAGGTGGCCACTCTCTCCATCGGAGACTCTCTGTTTCCTTTCTGTTCTTGTTTCTTGATACTTGTTAGTCTGAGAGTTATACAGGTGGTTAATTACTGCATGAAAACGAAGAGCTAGGTCAGGGTTTTGGAGGCACCAGGATGCCTTTAGTATTCATGCTTGCACGTCCACGTTTAGTTCTTGTGGTACTCACCACCACACATGACTTCTTTTCTCAAAGGCAAAGTTTTGATGTATTTCCCATTAAGAACAGCTCTCCCTCTCAGGAGTTTGTTTCAGAGTATATATGGGACAAGTGACGTGTTTCTGGACACTCGGTGTGTCTGAGATTGTCTTGTCCTTGAACTTGAAAAGAACTCTCATCTATCAATTGAAGATTGTCATGGTTCCAGCACAGATTAGGTCTTTCTATGCAGCTCTGGCTCTCCAGAACTCACTATGTAGACCAAATTGGCCTTAAATGCAGAGATTTGCCAGCCTCTGCCTTCCAGGTGTTTGGATTAAAAGCATGTATCACAATGCCTGGCCTTGTAACAAAATTTCATATTTTTATTCACAAATAATTTTCAAGCCACTTATCCATGACTCATAAATCCCTCCTACAGTTAACTAAACATTTTCGCGATCATCCTGCCCAACACATGGTGAGCTCTTTTGATTTCTATGCTCAAGTAAGTGTTTTGCTCCTGAATGCACATTTTCTGCTTTGCAGTGGCTTCAGTTATTGCTTCTGTTTCCACAATTTTTGTCTTTTCACCAAGAGTGTGTTTTTTTCCCCTCCATGCCCTCCCACATTTGACATCTTCTTTCTCATAGCCTTCCTATACTGTTACATTCCTGTGTATTCTAGAAAAATAGTAGGTCTTTTTTTTTTTTTTTTTTTTGTACTAAAAATTGAACTAAGTCTTGGACACGTAACCATGTTCCCTACCACTGAAAGCCATCTTCAGCCCCTTAGGCTGGAGATAAAAGTCTATTTTAAATCGAATATCCTTCCAATCTTTAAAATCGAAAGTAGAAGAAGGCTCACCACTCCTGAGCAGAAGACTGTATATACATTAATGGCCTAGCCTACCGGTGTTTGGAAATGAACTTATAAAAATAATTTTATGGCCTTAGCCTTCAAAACCTGTGAGTTGAAACAAAAATGAAGTGACGGATATGAAACTCACCCGTGTGGTTTTTCAAACTAAAAAACAAAACCCTTAGAGAAAGCGATCGGCGTGTGGAAAGCTGTCGAGGTCGCCGCTGTGGGGAAGAACCCGGTGGTTGTTACTTTCATGTTTTCGTGAGAAAGAAAAAAATCTTCAGCAAAGAGAAAGTGGGGAATTTCAGTTTTCAAACTTTCTGTTGTTGTCATTCATCTGGGTGGAAAACTGTGATTAACGTAGCCATGGCAGACATGTTACTGAGAAACTAAACAAAAGCTGAGGGAAAGCTGAGGGCACACACTCACCCAGGCATCAGGAGGCTCAGCAGAGGCCAGCTGGGGCTACACAGGAAGACCACCATCTCAGGAAAAAAGAAAGAAGAGGACAGCACGAGAAAGGAAGTGTAGCAGGAAGGGGAAAGGGGAAAGAGGAAGGGGAGGAGCTGTTGACAAACTACCTCCTTAAGCACATCTTTGGCTGTGGAAATCACAGAATGCTGTGCACTGCTGCACGAGTCCTTTCTGCTCATTATAACAGCTTCCCAAGTAAAATTCCTTTAAAGTAGCTGGTGGGGAGATGGTGGCACACACGTTTAATCACAGTACTCAGGAGGCAGAGGCAGGCAGCTCTCTATGAGTTCAAGGACAGTCCGGACACAGCGAGTTCTAGGACAGCCAGGGCTACACAGATAGACCCTGTCTTGCAAAAAAGAAAAAAAAAAAATTCTTTTAGAGCTTCTATATTGCTATCCAGAATCCTTGGCGTTAACACTTTATAACAAAATATGTTATTTTCAAGTTGCGTTATTTTCCCGACTTATAAAATCTCTCCGCCTCTTCTGACTCTTGCGCCTGCATAGGTGTATTTCAAAGGAGGAATGGCCCTACACTCAAGTCTCAGCATTTCTAATAGTCCCACTCTACCTGCATGATTGAGGAGGGAAGATGTGTACTACTTTAGCATTAAAGAAGAAGCATTCCTTTAACACAAAAAAGCTTTATTGTCAGCTTAACAGACTTTGATGCCTCAGTAAATTAGTCACTTTTTGGGAGATTTAAAAATGATCTAATGAACTATATGAAACTTGGCTTAGTGTGGTTGCACAGGTCTTTTTTGTTGTTTTGGGGTTTTGGGGGATTTTTAAATTTTTATTTTTATTTTCTTATATTAATTATAATTTATTCACTTTGAATCTCAGCTGTAGCCCCATCCTAATCTCACTCTTCCTCATCTCCTCCAAAGCCTCTCCAAGTCCACTGATAGGGGAGGTTCTCCTCCCCTTCCATCTGACCCTAGCCTATCAGGTCTCATCAGGACTGGTTGCAATGTCTTCCTCTGTGCACCTAAAGAAGCTGATCAAGAAGTAGAACCCTGGGTAAGATGCTCAATTCTCATTCAGAAAGGCAAACATGACAGACATTGGAAGAGGGAGGAAACAGGAGAGGAGCCTACCACAGAGAGCCTCTGAACGAGTCTACCCAGCAGATGCTGAGACTCATAGCCAAACTTTGGGCAGAGTGCAGGGAATCTAATGAAAGAAGGGGAAGATAGAAAGACCTGGTGAGGACAGAAGCTCTACAAGGAGAGTAACAGAACCAAGAAATCTGGGCACAGGGGTCTTTTTTGAGACGAATACTCCAACCAAGGACCATTCATGGAGATAATCTAGAATCCCTGAAGAGATGTAGCCCATGGCAGCTCAGTATCCAAGTGGGTTCCCTAATAATGGGAATAGGGACTGTCTCTGACATGAACTCACTGGCTGGTTCTTTGATCATCTCTCCCCTAAGGGGGTTGCACAGGTCCTTAATCTCAGCTTGGCAAAGGCAATTTTAATCCTGGTATGGCAAAGGCAGGGGCAGAAAGGCAGAGGCAGAGGCAAGAGAATCTCAGTGAATTCACTGGTCTACACAGTGAGTTCCAGGCCAGCCAGCAGCACTACACAGCAAAACTCTTTCTTTAGTTATTTTTCTAAAGAGTCCGTAACAGCTAATTTTAAAAAGTTATTAAATTAAAAACAGTAAGACATAGAACTACCAAACAATTTCCTTTTTAAAAGAATTTATTTTTATTACACACACACACACGGGTGTTTTGCCTGCATGTATGTCTGTGCACCTTATGCACACTGTGTGTGAGGAGGCCAAATGGGGGTATTGGATCCTCTGGAACTGGAAAAACAGTCATGAGCTGCGGTGAAGGTACTGGGAAGTGAACCTGGGGCGCCCCGGTAAGAGCATCGAGCATTCTTAACCTCTGGGGCATCACGCGACCCTTACACAACTTAGTAAGAATAGAGTAAGTGAAACATAAATAGAGTAAGTGAAAAGAGAAGTCCTGCAGATTAGCGAATATAAATGCAGGCACCGAATGGTCGAAAGCACTTGTTCTAGAAGTATTCTGATATTGAATGACTCTAGGCACTGTGCTAAATGCTAGCTCTCGAGTTTTCTGATGCAATCTATCTATCTTAACGTGATTACTCCCTTTCCTACTCTCTTCTAAAAAAAAAAAAAAGGAACATGTCCAGAATCTGGCCCATGTTATAATGAGGCAATTCTAGTGACTCAGTCTCTCCAAAACAGCCTTTATTGGCACGCTAGCACGTGTCTGGAGATAGTAATGACTTATTGCCCAAGGTTTCAATGAGTCACAGATAAATCTATTTGAAAGAGCAAAAACATTTTGTCAAAATAGCCTTCTTTAGTTCGGGCAGATTACATCCTATGAGCAGACTGGACAGCCACTGAAAGAAACTGCTCTCCACAAGCGCTGTATTTGCATGGTTAAAATCCTTTTTTGCAAGGCCTTCACTTTTGCTTTACCATGACATTAAGTTCTGTTATCTTCCGAATATGTGGAATAGTTCTGCAATGCATAATATGTAAATAAAACAAGCTCCTGAAGGGCCTAAGTGCACAAGGAGGCGGTGGTAGGTGGGTCTGTGAATTTGAGGCCAGCTTAGCCTACATAAAGACAGCTAGGGTTACACGGGGAAACCTTGTCTTGAGATAAAAGCAAAAAGAGAACACACTCCCTTACAATTTCTGTACCCAGATGAGACAGCTTTCATCTACACCTTTTCTGGCCGGCAGTTCTGAGTCCATGCTGTCACTGACCACCACTAGCTTGTTTTGCCTCTGCCCCTTGGGTCACAGATTTACCTAACATCTGTCAAGAGTGGTCAGCAGGCCTCCCCGGGGCCCCTTGAGAGAACTGACTGAGCCCTTCAAAAACACCTCTCGGAACACAAGCTCCATCGCCTTCCTTCCTCATTCTTGAGCTTCCAACATGTACTGACTGCTCCTCTGACAGTGCACTTATTAGGATGTACTGTGCTTTCTCTAAGGCAAACCTCCGAACTGCGGCTCCCTGAGGGCTTGTCTCAGACCCACACAGCCCGCTGCCAATCAATTCCGATTCTTCTCGGAAATAAAGGCGCTTCCCCCCAGCCCTCTTGGGTTTTACCGGGCAACTCTAAACTCTTAGCAAACAAGATCTTCTCACTGTCACGTCTCCGTGCTGTGCTGTCGCTGTTCTGACACAACCAGATCAGAGCCACAGAAAGAAGCAACGCTGGTACAGGAATAGCGCGCCCCCTAGTGGTCCAGAACTGCATCCTAGGATGGGGCTCTAGGAGACAATCTGTGCCAATCAAATCTGAGCCAGTGTTTGTCAGCTATGGCCAAAAGCGGTAAGAGCCAATGAGGCCTGAAATTTGAGTGCCCCCAAAAGAGGTTTGATCCCAGCCCTAGATTCTCCTGATGAAATGTCCCAAATCACCAAGCCCACGGCCATCACTGTCATTCCTGAGAGATGACATAAATGACATCTCTCTACTGACTGCTGCTACCAAGGAAAACCACATGGCAATTTCTCTCAGTGACTGTACCATTACTAATATCCCACAAAATTGTCCAGAAATTGAAACAAATAAAACCAGAATATTCAGTTCATTTATACATTCGGTCTTCTACCGAATGCACACTTAAAGAGATTCTGTCCAGACATGGAGGTAACCGAGTCAAGACAGTGCTTGCCTTGTACATATGAATACCTGAGCTCCAAATGAAAGTCTGGCCTGGTGGTGATGGCACATGCCTTTAATTCCAGAACTCAGGAGGCAGACACAAATGGATCTCTGAGTTTGAGGCCAGCCTGGTGGACAGAGTGAGTTTCAGGACAGCCAGGGCTACAGAGAAACCCTATCTCAAAACCAAAACAACAAAATAAAACACAAAAGTCTGATAGGGTGGCCCAGAGGCAGAGATGGGTAGAACTCTGTAGCTTCCAGCCTAGCCAGGCTAGCCCACCAGATGAACCTCAGGCCAGTGAGAGACCCCATACAAAATCAAGTAGATGGTGACTGATGGATGACACTCGAGGTTGGCCTCCACTCACACACAGGATCTCAGGAGTGTCCATCACCTACACAGACACACACAAACACAAAGAGACACTACAGGGCCTACACCATGCCAGCCTAGAACCAGAGCATGGGTATGTCCATTAAAAAAGGTAGAGATCTGGCCTGGCCTGCAAAGAGACAGGAGGGGAGTCTCAGAAGAGAAGGTGACTGAGCTGATTTTGTGAGGTCAGGAAGAGTTAGGGTGGTAAAGAAAAAGGGTGTCATTTTAAATTCAACAATGGGCTTTCAATGGATTCTGTCTACTGCATTAGAAAAGCCATGCTAACAAAGCAAGAAGTCACATAGAACGGGATGCTACCTCCTTAATCCTCTTCTTTTCAGAAGTAATGGGGTACATTGATGGCTTAGATTTTAAGTGTGAGCCCCATTCACTAGGGGCTCACGAGCACACTGATGACTTGGAATTGATGGCACCAACTTAGCTGTAGGTCGCATTCTATAACCACTTTTCTCCCTCTAAAGCTAGGAGCCCCGTGTTCACGGCTGAGGGCAGACTCCTCGCTGTCTGTTGGAGGAATGCATGTGAGGCCACTCTGACCCCACTCTCAGAGCAGTGAAGGGTGTAGGCCTTGGTGAGGCCCATCTCACTCACTTGCTCAGTGCTGTGAGCAATAGCAGTGGCAGCTGAAGAAGGGAGGACTTATTTGGGCTCACAGCTGAATGTACAGGCCATTCTGATGGGAGGCCAAGGCAGCAGGAGCTTGAAGCCGCTGCTCACGCTGCTTCCTCAGCCAGGGAGGGGAGAGCAGTCAATACTTGAGTTCAGGGAATGGCGCTACCCACATTTGAGATGGATCTTCCCACCTCAATTAACCTAATCAAATGAATCCCTTGGAGGCATGCACACAGGCTAAATGATGCCTTGCAGATGTGCCTGGAGGCTTGCATCCCAGGTCATTCCGGGTCCTGTTTCGCAGACACCAACCATCACAAGCACCACCAGGCCCACCAGGAAGTTATGTTAAACACAGAAAGAAGACACACCTCTCTGCAGCTCTGTCGTAATCTGGACCAAGTTCAGGGTCTCCAGAGCAAGTCTGTCTACTCTTTGGTGAGACTTCATCTCATGGCTTTTAAAGAAAATACTTCAACAGTATCAGCAGTACTCACCAATACTGTAGTACCGCTTGAGTTCCGTGCGCCTGATTTCCTTTAACTGATTGTTTTTTCTCTTCTTTTTCTCATCAGTGCTATATTCCCCCTCCACTGCAGTGTTGGACTTGTCTTGTTCCAAAGTGACTGAATTAGCATCTTCTTTCCCGGGATGGCTCCTTGTGGCTGCAGCTGAGGATATCTCTGCATTTTGTTTGGCTTGTTTTTTCTTTTTTAGTCTATGAATGAAAAATGGGAAACATTGAAGAAGTTGTTACAAGCCCTCCTCATTTTATGCTGTGAGACTCTGAAATGAGATTATCTGATATATAATACACTATATGGTATTCTCAGTCTCTCTCTCTCTCTCTCAACTCTTGGCATGCAGCACACAGATTAGCTTTAAGCTTTCAGTTACCCTGTCCCAGAAGTACAAGTGCTGGGCTTACAGGCATGTGCCACTAAATGTGTGTCTTCCTCCACCTTTCTGTTGGTAGAACTGCGGATTAAACCCAGGGTTTGTGCAACTCTGCCACTGAGTTTTATACTCAGTTCTATTTTCACTTAACAGAAGAAGGAAAGGAGGGAGGAAGAGGAGGAGAAAGAAGAGGTCGTAGTAATTCATAGTTTGAAGACAGAGTCTCATAAAATTATTCAAGTTATTTTTTTTTCTAACCACATGAAGACCAAGGGTTTTTTTTTTTTTTTTTGCTCAATTTTGCATCCACAATACTCAATCTCAGAGAACTATGGGATGTGTTCTAGCTCTCAGAAAAATGTTTTCCTATAGGCTCTGAAATGACTAGTATTGGGGTGGGGGTTCAAGACAGGGTTTCTCTGTGTAGCCCTGGCTGTTCTCAAACTTGTTCTGTAGACCAGGCAGACATGGAACTCATAGAGATCCACCTGCCTCTGCCCCCCAAGTGCTAGAATTACAGGCCTGCACTACCACTACCAGGCGAGTACTGTTTTTAAAGCAAGATACAGTAACCCATCTATAAGGCCACGCTCGGGGCATTGTATATTTTTAACGTGTTTGTGGTTTTCAGTTGTACCTATGAACTGAGAGACAAGCAGGTATGAAACATGTTTTATACTGACTTATAGGTGGTACCAAGGACTGTAAGGCCTGACTCCGGTTTGGGTAACTCTTTATACACAAGATAAGAGCTCTACAGTATATTTCTTGAAATCTGAAATCCCGTAGTAACAGTACGAACAGTCATTAGGAAGAGCCATTGTGATGGCTAATATAAGCACTGGGTGCAAGCCGGGTGCACATGGTTGACACTCTCAGTTCCTTACAGCCACGGCCAAGGCCTATTTGCTGAAGTTTATCATCATTCACTGAATGAAGGCCCCCGCACATGCTTTCCAAGGGATGATGCTCTGCAATGAACTGATGTGCACTTTCAATGAGTCCTTGAGAAAGTTTGCGTTCTACAGAGCATATGTTGTTTTCAGAAGAAGCCCCTAGGGACCCCGAGTACCTAGACACTCTGTTTGCATGTAAAAATTTTTGAGATTAGGTTTCTTCTGCCTCGGTAGGGAGAGACTTCAGATTTGCAGTTCGCATTCTGTTAGTTACATGGTTTTCTTGTCTCTGGCTCACCTGCTGTAGAAAGCACCTACACAGCTGACTGAACATGGAGAAGTCAAGCCGGTGCCCACATAGGGCCTTCACCCCTTCGAGCTAGCATCTGTGGTCCACATAGGAAGGTACTATACTACCTTCCTATACTAGTTCCCAAAGGAGAAAGATAAAACGCCAACCCAGCTACAAACCCCTGGATCTCCAATGGTGTCCTGCCTGCAAGATATGTTAGTGCAACAGAGGCCCAAAGCTTGTGGGAGTGACCAGCCAATGTCTGATTCGGCTTAAGACCCGCTCCCTGAGATGGAGCCCATATCCAGCACTTGTTGGGTGAACAGAAACCGGAGATTGGATAGCCCAGGGAGAGAGAGAGAGAGGGGAAACAATGGAGAAATAAAAGACTCCTAATGACCTTCTGGAACACTCATAGATCAGTGCCTTGCTCAGCCCCATCCACCAGAGAAGTTTCCTTCTGCTGAACATGGCAGCAAATGCAGAGACCCACAGTAAGACAGTGTGCAGAGAATGAGAGACCTTGGGACGCTCAGTCCCAAAGGAGGTGTTGGCATCAAACCCCTGCACTCAGGACTCAGGGAACCCTGTAGAAGAGGAGGCAGAAAACTTCAGGGCCGGAGGGGATGGAGGACACCAAGAAAACAGTGGCTTCTAAATCAACCAGGCTGACGCTCATATGAACTCCCAGCGACTGAGGCAGCGTGCAAAGGGCCTGCACGTAGCTGCACAAGATGGGGTCTGAAAGTGAGAGCTGAAAGTGGGCAAGTATGCTATGCACTGTTTTTCAGTGAGTACCAAGGAGTCTGGTTCTAAGATTTTAATTTATTTGTGTAAACTATTTAAAAGACAAGACAGCTGGGAAAAGTTGCAAGGGAGTAGACATCTCATCCACTTGTATGTTTGGTTAAACACACACACACACACACACACACACACACACCACAAACAGTGCACACACACAATTACAAATCAAAGGTAGAGAACTACAAAAAGGGAATATTTTCAATGAGTACATTACTATCTCTATAAGGTTTTAAGCCATTTTACTGGTAAGAGAATAGGTGGTTCTTTGTGAAGCTAGGGCTGATAAATGCCCCTAAGGAAACAAAACTTTTCTGATCAAATTACTGTATGAAGATTAATGTGCATGACCTGGCTCCATAGAGAGATAAAGCATCTCTTTATAGGGAGTGGTCTCTGCAGAGACCTGTACTCCTCAAAAATGCTGGCTAGTGGTGCTCTGGCTGGTTCTGCTCAATGTATTGGTTCATCAAAACTTGCTTGAAATGAACCTCTCACATCATTCAAAAATAATTTCTTTTTTCTAGAAGATAGCAGGTGCATAAAATTAGCTTGGTTATCTATCTCCTGAGATACACTGTTTTTTTTTTTTTTATGTTCTGGATTTTTCCACTTGATGTCCCCACTTCACCCTCTCCTGGTGATAATTAATTCCACTCTGATCTGGAGCATGTGTTTTGATAAGCAGCAGCAGTGTTTGGGGACATCTCATTAGACACTAATTTTCACTCATGGAATTACAAAATGGATACATTGTTTTTACTTATTTTCTCTCTTTCTTTACAGAATACTATTGTCAGTGGTATAGCCAAACAGTTGTTGCTTCAGAAGGGGACAAATGCTAGAAAATGGCAACACCAAGTAGTTTAGGAATAAAGGAGTGAACATTAGTGCTCTAGAATTTCTAAAATCAGTTTTTGCTTTGAATAGAGTAATCTTTTTTTTTTTTTTCTTTTTGGATGTTATCATTATAACTAATGGGAACACTCTGGTCTTGCAGCTGGCAATCAGAGCAATCCCTAAGCCCTGACAGGAAGCCCTTCTAAACACAGAAATAGATGCCTACCACCTTTTCCAAGGTTGTGTGACTGGTGGCCCAATGAATGTAGCAGAGTTAGTAGTCCTCAGGCTCTGCTTTCTGGAGCTTTTTAAGTTTTCTCCTTTGTCTTTGGGAGTCAGCCCCTCTCACAGTAACTTTATTCTCTCAATACGAATTTGCTATAGCTGCACAGAGATTAACTGGAGCAAATGCACTGTAGAAAAATAAACTCCCTTTATCTCATCTAGTGTGTGTGTGTGTGTGTGTGTGTGTGTGTGTATGTGTGTGTGCTAAGTACATGTCTGTGTGGGTGTTCAGATTTCTGTTCAATTATGTATGCCTGTGTGTGAGGCCAGTTCAACATGAGGTATATTCCTTGTTAACTGGCTACCTTAGTTTTTGAGACGGGGTTCCCCACTCAGCCTGAGCTCAGCTTAAAAACTGCTGAAGTGCACTTAGCATTTGATTGCTATAGGTAAAAGTGGAGAAAACAAACCTTTCTTTAAAATAAATCACAAGTACAAGAACAATCTTTTTTCTCGTCCTTCTGGCTGCTCAGCCTCTCCAGCACACCTGAGTCTCTTCTGGGTCTACTCCCAATGAGCACGCCAGACTCTCTGCCGGGATGGCTTTGCTCATTCCCATTATTGCTTGTTTTATTATGTAAGTGGTACTGTACTCTACTATAACACTTAAACTGTAGGAAAGTCAGAACAATACTTAAGTGTCCTCACCGAGGAGCAAGGAGGAAAGCCAGAAGAAAAGGGAGATGACAATGATAGGCCTTCCCCCAGAGCAAAGGAGGCCATGATCTGGACTTTCGTCCTCCCACAGTGGCCAGCTTGCTTATTTGGGATCTGTAGCTTTTTTTTTTTTTTTTTACATTAAAGGTACCCACACTATACAAACATACCTCCTTCTCCCCCTATTCCTGTCCTTGCCACAGGACCGTTAAACAATCTGTACAGTTGACTGAAAGCAGCTTCCTAAAGGACAGGGAATGAGTTTGCCACACTGGCATTCATGAGACAGGGCTTTGAAAACGTTCCTCTCCGACTCCGAAGTCCCCTCCCTGGGGTCCATGCAGAGAGCTACAGAGAGCACAGCCAAACCAAAGCTTGCATGGGTACGTGCAGTGAGACCTTCATGAGGGCAAGGGCTCCTCTTGTTAACGGCTGGTTGCGGCCGAGCAAAGGCTTCGCTCTAACTACCTCACTGTGGCTCTGTGAACGGTGAACACCCAAAGCAGCTCATGTCCGCACTGGGCTTCAAATCACTCCCCCGCAAACGTGCCCCTTCACACCGTTCCCTGATTAGCACTGGGTTTCCAAGAACAGACATCTGTCTCTTGCAGCAGAGATTTGATTGGAAGAGAAACGTGCTACGAATAATTCAAAATACATTGGAATAGGTGTGCTGGGGATACAGCTTTGTGATAAAAATACTTCAGCTTTCAGAAAGCCTTGAATTCAGTTCTCAATAAATAAAACCACAGCCCTCTTCAATTAATATGAACATCTGACTTTTAATTTGAAGTCTACATGTCTCTGGAAACCATACCACAGAACCTGCGCTATCACATAAGACAGCCACTGGCCAGCCACCCACGGCTACTGTATTAATATTTACTTTGTATATGTTAGCACTGTTTGTGGATGGGTTTTCACATATCACATATATTACATATCACAGAAAATGTATATATACACATGTTTATGTATGTGGCCCTTGTATGTAGGCCACAACCAATTCTGTGGACGAGGTGCTCTTCTTCCACGTTTATGTGGGTTCTGGGGACCGAGCTCAGGTTTCAGGCTTTTACAGCAAGCCCTTTTAGCAAAAAAAGCTACCTTACTGGCCCTGGTTACTAAATTTAATTAAGATCTTTCACAGTTATTTAAATAGTTAAAGTTCAGTTGTAAGATTTCAACCCAGTGGCCTGCCTGCCCCCACGCTACAAGGCCCGGGCAGGAGAAGACAGCCTGTGGCCCTGCGGCGGTGGGGTCACCACAGTTGGAAAGTCTGTAGTGGAGGGAAGGGGCAGAAAGAGAAGCAGAATCGCCTGAGCATTATGAAGAGAACTGGAGACACGGGGTGGAGAGAAATAGCCTGTTGTGAGTAAGCTGCCATGCCACCTGAGGCCACGGTGAAGTCCCGGCCTGGCCCACGCTCCTGCTGAGGGCCATGGCTGGGTTCATGGCCATGAAGCAGCAGGGGTCTGTGTCGATGTCTGTGTCTCATACGATCACTAAAGGCCGCGTGGAGTCCCTGGTCTGGGCTGTCTCCTGGGACCGTGTTGATGCCCAAGGGCTCTGCAGAGCTGGCCCTGCCCCTTACAGGCTGCGGCACTGGGGAGGGCAGACCCTGCACCTTGCCTGGGCAGCACAGTAGAGCTGGCCCTGGTGGCAAACGTGTGGGTGAGCTAGCCCTGAGGGTGTGAGAGAAGGGAGAGCTGGCCTAGCCCTTTGTCAGTTGCAGCATTGGGCGAGCTAGCTGGGGCAGTGCCGAAGAGCTCCCCCTGGTGGTGCGAATGCAGGAGAGCTGGTGGCCTGACCAACTGAGCTACCACCCAGTCCTAGATCCAGAGCTTTGGGTTGGCCCACCTCAGCATACACCTCATCTACGAACTGGTGAAGCGCATGAAAGGGCTGGTCCTGCAGATCCAAAGCTAAGAGAGCTCCACGACACAGGGCCGCAACAGGATACCCAAGAGGCTCCAGTATTGATGGTGTAGAAGAAGCAAGAGGTCTCCGACCAGCTCAATTCGTCATTACAATCAATGTTGCAAACAAAGAAGTTTGGACAAAAGGGTATACTGTGAAGCACATTGTGACACACCACAGCTTCCACAATGAAATTATCTTTTTTATATTTTGTTTTGCTTATTTTTTAAAATTTTTATTATTTTTGTTTTTATTTGCTCATGGGGTGAGGGAGGTTGCAAGGGTGGAGGGCAGATATGAAAGGATGAGGAGGTAAGTGGGATTGGGGGTGCATGATGTGAAACTCACAAAGAATCGGTAAAAAGTTAATAAAAAGAAAGTCAAGACATTTCAAGCACTTAATGTACATCTGCTAGCAATACTATGGGGCCACGCGTAGAACATCCCTACCGTTGACGTCAGCTCTGATCCCACCTACTAACAGCAGAAGCTAGAGGAGACGGGAAGATGGTAACTGTATTCAAAGCATAAAGAGTATATGCCTGGGATGTGTCTACAGACAAGACGTACACAAGACGTACTCATGGTAAAGTGAGTTTACAAAAAAATAAAGTTACTAACGACAGAGAGGAGACAATGAGAAAATTTTCATTGCATTCTTTTTTTCTGGTTTTAAATTTTTATTCCGAGTACGAGAGGTATATCTAAACTTCAAAAATATGTAGTGAAATCTTGGAGAGTCTTTCCTTCTATAAGAATTTAGCATACAAATTTTACCCAGAATTTTAGTTTTTTTTTTTTTTTTCAAAAAGATTATCAAGAAAACCTTGTGGACTTAGGGGCACATGCCTTTGATCCTATACCCACAAAGCAGAGATAAGTGGATGTCTGTGAGTTTGAGTAGCCAGTCTAGTCTACATGGCTCAGTGGTTAAGAGCACTGACTGCTCTTTCAGAAAACCTGGGTTTTATTCCCTGCACCCATATGGCATCCCACAAGAGTCTGTAACTCCAGTTCCAAGGGAACCAGCTACCTCTCTGGCATGCGTGTCAGGCAGTGGCATACATGTAGGTAGACTACTCATACACATAAATAAAAACTAAATAAATGTTAAAAAAAAGAAAACCTTGGAAGATCTTTCTTTGAACAGAAGCTAAGGGGCTGAGCTGCAAAGCTGGCTACCTTATGTGTACTTTACAAATGCAGGAGGCAGGCATTTTTATCTTTGTTTCATAGATAAGAAAGGCTGAGAAAAGCTGGGACCATTTCCCAAGGTCACAGGGTAGAGTTTAGCTGTGCAGCAGGAGTTCACAAGTCAAGGCTAGCTCCTCCTTCCACAGAATTGGCAGGCTGCTTCTGCTAAGGATGTTTACACACCACTGCGTCTCTTTTGGCTTTACAATACAATGGTCTGGGCTGGGGAATTCTATGAACTCTTTGTGTGTTTGTGCGTGTGTGCATGCGTGTGTGCGTGTGTGTGTGAAACCTTTTTTTCCCCTTTTTTATTATTATCATTTATTACAATTTATTCAATTTGTATCCCGGCTGCGGGCCCCTCCCTCATCTCCTCTCAATCCCACCCTCCCTCTTCTCCCCCTATGTCCCTCCCCTTAGTTCACTGATAGGGGAGGTCCTTCTCCCCTTCTATCCAACCCTAGCCTATCTGGTCTCACAGGACTGGTTACATTCTCTTCCTCAGTGGCCTGGCAAGGCTGCACCCCCAAGGGGGAGGTGATAAGAGAGCCTGCAACTGCCAGCGAAATTCCCTGCCCCTCCCTTACTAGGGACCTCAGTTGGAGACTGAGTCTATGGGCTACATCTGAGCCCATAGGGGGTTTTGAGTCTTCTCCATGCATTGGCCTTGGCTGGGGTATCATTCTCTTCAGGGCCCCCAGGGCTCAGTTTTTATGGCTCTGTTGATCTCCTTTTGGAGCCCTTGTCCCCTCCAGGTCTTTCTATGAACTCTTTTTAGAGAAGGGATGGCTTGGCAAGGTTGATGAAAACTGGCTCAAAATTTGACTTGAAACCAGATTTGGGTTCTAATCATGGTTCTTTAATCAGCTCTGTGGCTTCCTTTGGAATTGTGGTAAAGTAAACAGAAAAGGGACTTTTTTTTTTTTTTTTAAGGTCTTGCCTGGTTTTAACAGTTATACTTGGCTGAGAATATTAGGAAATGTGTTAAAGCTATCCTGATTTATAAAAAAAAAAAAAAAATTAATTTTATACTAAACCTACTTAAAAGTCTTATACGTCCCTGTGTTTAACTTTTGGCTCACAGCTGGAGTATTTTCTTTCTACTATAGACTTCCCAGAAAGTCCAGAACCCAATATGCTGTATCATCTATTTCTAAAGTGTCTCAAAAAACAAAACAAAACAAAATACTATTAAGATAAGACAACAACAACAAAACACCCACGGCTTTATAATTTGAGGCTAATAGCTCTAGAAAGAAAAAAATATAAGATGCAAAATTGAACAACCATGGAACTGTGTAGTCAATCCTTTTCGTACAAAACTTCTCCCTGAAATTGATTTCTAGGGAAATAAATTCTAACATTTATAACACTAGTTCATGAAAGATGCTACATAACATTCTAGTGTTACTTCAGTTTGTGAAAATAAATGGAAAATACAACAAGATCCTCCCAGACCAACCACACACAGGTAAAGTTTGGTGGATTCAGGATTACAGCTGGCCACTGAGGACAGTAGAACTTCCATAATTAATATAATTTGGTGCTGAATTCTTTCAAAATGGAGGGGGGCAAGTATCTTTCGTAATCAGAAAAGAAAGAATAGAAACACAATAAATGTCATTGATACGGCAACATTTTGCCAAGTCTTCCTTTAGTGGTATGTTCTTTCTTCTGGACTTAACTACGGCAGTGAATTCATGGCCAACCAGCCCCACCCTGCCCCACTCCTTTCTGCGTATCAGAGGCAGCTGATCTATCTCCCTGGAGAGACTTTGCTCAGCTCCTCTGCTCTTTGGCTACACCCTGCCACCAGATCAGCTGACCTAGAATGTAGAGTGTTTTATTTGGTTGTCTAAGCCAGACTCCTGCCACACACAGGCTTGGGAAAACAACAGACTGAGCCCAGCAATTGTATAAAATCATTTGTGCTCAAACATTCTTTGGTTCCTCAGGTGCACATTTTTGGCCTTGGGTTCATTGTCTTTGACATAAAAATTAACTTTGGATGGTTTTTGTGATGGTTAAATGGTGGAGGAAAGGCTTGTTATTAAACACAACGTGTTCTTAGTTCATGGGAGCTGGAAAACAAGCTACATCTACGCTGCTGCTGTTACTCCTCCTGGGAGATTTCCAAGGACCCAAGTTAATGACAGAACATAAAAAACACATAAAGAAGACAGTCAGCATATCACAGGCATTAATACATGCTCATGTTCTTTTCCTTATGTATGTTCGTAACTTTGTTGAGAAAACAATTACTAACACAGACTACTTGTTATTTCTAAAAGAACACCTTTTTTTTTTTTTTTTACATTCTAGTTCATTTTATGGTTTCATAAATAGAGGTTCAGCTTTCCTGCAAATCCAAAATTGTGGTATTTGCCAACTAAAATCAAACTTAAGGGAGGCATTTTTTTTTTTTTTTGTTAAATCTGTCTGACTAGAGAGAGCTCAGCAGTTAATGACATGAACTGCTTATACAAAAGACCCAAGTTTGACACCTATGTTGGACAGCTCATGACTACCTGCAACTCCAACTCTGGGGAATCCTATGCCTTCTAGCCTCTGAGGATACTAGATGCAGGAATGTACACACACACACACACACACACACACACACACACACACACACACACCAGACACTTAACAATAAAATAAAATGATTAAAAATGATTTATGAAAATTCTGCCTTGGAGTTATGGCCAATTGAAAACAAATACTATGAATAATCACTGAAAAAAATCTGTAGACATAGCCAACTTTAGTATCACAAATTTTAGATATGCATTGCTTTTCTTCACTATGTTGAATCATAAAAATGAGATTCTTTCTCTCCCCCTCCCCCACCCACACACACAGAGAGAAGAAAAATCCATGAGGACAAATTAAAATAGTCTGGAGTCAAAAGACCAGGAGAGCTGGAACTTGATTCTTAAATACGATATCTCTGGATATAGGTACACAAAAATTTCCCTTGGTCCCAATGAACAACTGCATTTTAATAAAGACCAGTAAGTTTGATGCTAAAGCAAGCCACAAGAACACAGTGTCTGTTTTCTAAGAGTTTCTTCTTGTACAAAGACTGTGGTGGGCCTCTGATAACCAAAGTACAAGTTTGGCTTTGTACTTTGGCTCCAAACTTCTCAAGTCAGAGGGGTCTTGGAGTGGGTTCTTATGGGACATTCCCGATACCTCCTTCAGCTACCGTCAGTACCACGATTCCATTAAAAAGGCTGCAAAGTGGATGCATACAGGATGAAAAGTTTGCCTCCAATTAAAACAAAACAAACAAGACAGGCTTTTGCTGCCTGCATTTTATGGCCCTCTGAGTGATATGGCTCCATTTTCTGAAAGTCTAGGTGCTAGGTCACAGAGTGGAAGAGTTCTAGGGAAACCTACAATTAGGAGAGCAGTGATACAAGTGTTTCTCCGCACACAGTGGGGTTAGACTTAGAAAAACCCTCTGCACATTAAAAATACACTTAATGCCAATAGACTCATTGCAAAAACTGAAAAAAAAAATAAAGTTGCATCATTTTGATGTATGTATCTGTCAGCTACAAACCAAAGTTGGGAACCACACAGGGGGGCTTGATTTGGGAGAGAGGGAGCTGGAAAGGTAGAGGGGATGATTAGGAATCAAGTCTTTGGATTAAGTATAATCATTCGATGTATAAATACTGATCTTATTGCTTGTGAACCAAGAATAAGCTGACAAACATAGCAAAGCAATCTAATCACAGTCCAAAAGGGCAATATTAAGAATTACAAGTTGATTACTCACCTTTGCTTTACAGCGCTATCACCCACAGGTCTTTCCTATTTTAGTGTGATTCACTGGCCAGCAGTATTAATTCCCTATGGCCACTGTGACAGACCTGATGGTTTAAAACAACAGAGTGGAGCTGGCAAGGTGGCTTGGCAGGTAACGGTGTTTGCCAAAAACCTGATGGCCAGAATTCAATCCCTGGGACACATGGAGAGAACCAGCTCCTGCAAATTGTCCTCTGACCTCCACAAATACACAAACACACACACATACACATAAATACACACATGCACTCACGCCCGCACACACATACACGCCAAATAAATGTAATAACAAGACAAAGCAAAACCAAGCAGAAAGACACATATTCTCTGACAGTTCTGGAGATCACGCGTTGGAAGTCAGCGGCACCAGACCGAAATCAAGAAACAGGCAGGATCTCACCCTCCCCACCCCCAATCTTTGCGCTCGCCTGTTTCAGCTGGCCTTTCTTACGCCCTGTTCCTTCACCTTCAGAGTCAGAAGCCTAAGACTCTCACTTCGGTGGCACGTTTCCTTCCTTGTGCAGTCCAGTTCCCGCCGGCTCCTTTATTTGCACTCTTGTGACTATGTACAGGACTCACCCACATACCCTCCCTGTCCCCAGATTCTCAATTTAGTCCTGTCTACACGGACTCCTCTGCCATGAAAGGGGACATTCCTGTTCTGGGAGACTCGGATCTGAATGTTTTTGAGGCTCATACCAAGGCTGCAATACTCCTCAGATTTGTTTCGGGTCTGTAGCTTGGAGTCACTCCATGGCTCAGGCTGGCTTTGAACTCGAGGTTCAGTTCTTGCCTCTAGCCTCTCAGGAGTGGGGATTACAGGTATAAACCCCTGCTCCTGACATTCTTAGGAGACTTTGTGCCGGCCTGGTGTGGTTTTTTGTGTTGGGTTGTCTTCTGAGAGGTGGCATTAGGAACCGGGGCCTCCTGCACACTAGGAAAACATGTCACAAGCAGGTTCCACCTCCAGCCCTAGCCCAGCTCTATTCCTAATGGTGAGGAGCATCGCATCACTGCTTTAGCGTCCATTATCGTGTCATGACTGCATGTATGGAATGCACTGTCCGAGGCCATAAGACAAAGTTCACTGTGGCAATGACTGGCCAAGAGGGAATTTCGTGAGAGAAAGCTCAAGGTCTGTGAACATGACTGCTCTGACACCCCAAAGCTGTCTCCCGAGAATATCGCAAATGTGACCTTCTGTCTGCAGTACCTCTAAACCTGCCTTTTCGGAGTGGGCGTTCTGGAAGAAAAGTTTAACATGTACAGTGTCGAGGGGTTACAGTTCCATCTGACCAATGCCACTTATTTGATGTTCTGATTACAGCAAAGCCAAGGATCTTTTTAAAGTACAAACAGCGCCCCCCCACACCGGCGATATTAAATCTGGTCTTTGACAATTTTGTGTATGAGCATATGCACGCTGATTAATCTCACCTCTCATCCATCACCCTTCCATCCTTGCCAACAACCCCCCCCCAAAAACAATCCCTTTCTCACATCCACATCTCTGTTTTGTTTTGTGACCCATTGATGTAAGAACTCTTAGTCCCAGCTTTTAACTCAGTGGTTTTCAACCTGGGGGTGGGGTCACCTAAGACCACCGAAAAACACATGTTTACATTACGATTCATAACAGGTGGAGCAAAATTACAGTTATGAAAGAGCAACGAAATGATTTTATGGTGGGGAGGGTCACCACTACGTGAGGGACTGTACTGAAGGTCGCAGCAGTAGGACGCTTGAGAGCCACTTCCTTAACTTCTCTTCCTGATAACTGCTTAGACCGCATAAGCATGGCAGGAACAGAAGCTAAAGCCTGAAAACAGCCTGTTTAGTGCAAGCCATCCTCTGCAGGCCCAGCACGTGGAGCCCGCTCACAGCAGCAGCAGAGGACATGCTCGGAAAATACAAACACGAATGGCACGGAGTTAAAACTTTCTGTAGCTGAAACTTTCCCTCTCCCCTCGCCTTAAAGAGTAAGTCCTATTCATTTTATATTGCTTTTGAATGATCGTAGGCACACAAATACTTACTTTTAAAGAGCCTGACAAGGAATTGCATGTGTATGCTCGCGAGGACCTGGGTGTGATGTGAGGGCAAGTGCGCATGCGTCTGCTGCCGTCCCACTATGGAAATCACAGGACGGCCACGGGTGATAGACCTTGACTTCCACCCTGGCTGACACGGTTAGGCCACCTGGTCCATCAGCTTCATGCAATCTCCTCCCTCAGCCTTCCACCTTCTAGCAGAGTCCCAAGGAGATTACAGAAGTGAGTCTTACCAAGCCAAGCATTTACATGAGTTCTGGGGACGCCAGCTCAAGTACTATACCCACCTAGCCATCTCCCCCGCTCCCGTTATGGACTGCCAATGCCATAAGCGCCAGGCGGCCTCATAACCCACCACTGTACATACTTGAGAAAGAATCATCTAACATTAAGTTTAAAGTTTTTAGAAATTAGTTTTGGCAGATGGCCTCGATTTACATCCAAGATGCCCATTCAAAGTCTTGGATGTATTTTTTTTTTTTTTTTCTCCAATTGATACATCTTACAGTCATTTCCTTGGGAAGTCCTCCTGACCACAAATTGGAGTAAAAAAAAAAAAAAAAAAAAATCTTGCAAACCCGATTCTTTCTTTCTTTTTGGTTTTCTTATGATTCATGCAGAATGCTGGGATAAAAAAAAATTAATTAGTATATGAGGGTGAACACAAAGGGGTTTTTATAAGAAAATCTGTCCCTTGCCTTCATATTTCTGAGGGGGCCAGTCTCTAAGCTCAACACTGTCAATGAGATTTTGGTCTTATTCGGGCTCTCGGTGGCCATTCCTGAGTACACGATACTTTTCATATCCAACCACAAAGAACACTTGTGGAGTAGAAGAAATAATTACATGACCTTTGCCCAGTTCCTGGGCCTGATATCCTGAAACACTTGGAATGCCCTGAGTAAGTATCTTTTATGCTCTAGGGGAGACTGGAGGCCTGGGAGGGGAGAGAAGCCCAAAAAGCTTGGAGATGAGGAATGGATGTCACAAGGCCCAAGTAATCAGAGCAATGTTGGGGTTTTCACACCCGTGCTTTCAAGCCCGACCTCAGCAGAGACAGAAGAGACCGGAATGCGTAGTCAGTCATTGGTGGCCAACGATTTAATCGACCAGGTCTACAGAAAGAGACTTCCATTAAATATCCCTAAAATTCCAGCGAGCTCCTGGGGTGCTGAGCACATTAGGGCTGGAGAGGGCATGGCAGCTCAGCGCCCCATAAATTCCATGCCCTGGCCTACTCATCCCTCTGTGTGCTGCTCTGCAGGTGCACCCTTTGTAACAAACACGGGTGTAAGTGGGGTGTTTTCTTGAGTTAACACGGAGAAGGGAAGATCATGGAAGGCCCCAAAATTCTAGTCCTGTTAGACAAAAGCCTAGTGACCTTGAACTTCTGATTGGCACGTGAGAGGAGGGCATCTTTATGGGGATGAACACCTAAATCTATGGAACCTCATTAGCCCTGGGGACTAACCAGGAATTAACATCAGAATCAAACTGAATTAGCGGCACCCGGAAAGTAGCAGAGAATCAGAAAATACACAAACTCTTGCTTTTTGCCCCACAACCAAACTTAAACACCGCACAGAAGAAAGCAGCCAGACTGGTACAGATGTGTTCTAAGAAACAGAACACTACCGTCTGAAATAGATGAGTTAACGTCCTCTAATTTATCCAAGAGCACTGCTTAAGATCCCAATGAATCCGGTGGCTGGGCACACCTCAATTAGGAAAATCAATAAAAATTATTGAAAGAAATTATGTATTTAATAATGGACTACATTAACATTACTTAATATTTTCAGCTTTCAAAATACCCCAGTGAGATTTCAGATGGTCCTCAGTGGGAGGTACATGTTTAACCTGTATAGTTCTGGGTTTGATTTGCAGCACTGACAAGAATATTCCTAAAACACCCATGTCGATAAGCCCATCAAAACTCCGTCTATATCATTCTACTTTTTAAGAGTTTTAAATACAGTTTCCTAGTTCAGTACCTCGAACATGATAGACAGCTTGGACTAGACTTTTCCTGCCTCCACCCCCAACACTCCATTTCTCTTTGGATTTTTTTCGTTATGGCTCAAGTATCTTTCAGATAGTGGTAGATTTGGATGGGGTACTATCCCAGGTCCAGAAATGAAAGGAACACATAACTGAGCCCAATCAAAGTGCTGAGCCTAGCTTTGTTGACTGCAAGGTTTCAAGGCTCAATCCGAGGACCACTTGGAGGGCAACCAATCACAGGACCCTTAGACCTAAGTGACCGGCAGGTAAACACACTAGCGGCGCCTGCTGTTGCACAGTGGGGCATTCTGAGACATCAGAGTTTACCAAGAGTAGAAAAGTCCCCAAACTAAGAGGGCTTCCATGCAGATGTGCTGAGTCACATGACATTGAACTTCTGATCCAAGAATATCTGTAGATAAATCTAATTCTGGACTTTTAACTTTCTATAAACCCAGCAAATCCCTAAAAGGCCCTTTGATCTGGTTTTTTTTGTTACTTTTTAGTGAAATTTGCATAAGAGGTGAGGGGTTTTTTCCATGTGAATGACTCTAAAGTGTAGGGTGGTGAGTTGCGCTTCCCTGGTGGTGGGGAAGCTGGTGGTTTTATCATTCGATGATAAAATGGATGCCTGAGTGTCTTGGTCCAAGATCATGAACCAATGAATGCCAGTGATTGCTAAGGGATTGGCTTCTGGAGTGAGTTGCCTACTTCATGTAAGCCTTGGGTTAGGTCTCGCAGGAAGAGAAAAGCTTGGGCTGACATTAGTCTGTTGAGATAAAGCAGAACTCTCCTGCTTTAACATTTGCTTCATAAAGCAAATGTTTGTGGCTTACATCAGCAGAGAGTCCGGTGACCCTGGTTAAATAGCAACCTCTATGAGTCAGTAACTCACCTCCACCAAGAAGTTGGCTTAGGTGAACTGTAACATATTTTCCAGCCCCAAAAGTCTACAAAAATTAACAACAAAGTGAATCTATGTCACATACCATGGATCCATTATTTAGAGAATGAAAATCTCCAGTTGCTCTTTATAAAAACCTCCTTAGATATTTTTTCTTTCAATGCTGAGTGTCAAACCCGGAGAACCTCATGCATGCTGGCCAAGTGTCCTGCCAATAAGCTACACTGCTAAGCTTTCATATTTCCTGATAGCACAAAGAGAAACTATATCATGATCACTCACATTTAATAAGTATTGTCTATGTTTTCAGTCATTTCGTTTTCTCTGATGGTGACATCAAACACACAGATAGGAGATTCTTAAGAGTGGTCTGGTAAAAAAAACAAAAAAAAAAAACCCAAAAAACAAGTAACCACGCTTGTTTGTCTAAGAAAGCCACTTACATGTTTTTTTTTAATGTTCTTCCATGTGAATCAGAGGGAAGTGCAACTTAATTTTAAAGGTCCTGTCATTTCTCAGTATTGTTTTCATGCATGGTGGTTTTTAAGTAATAGTTCAAAGAAATGGTTCTCAACCTTGGTAATGCTGCCACCCTTTAATATAGTTCCTCATGTTGTGGTGATCCCCAACCATAAAATTATTTTCGTTGCCACTTTATAACTGTAATGTTGCTACATTTCTGAATGTAATGTAAATATTTGTGCTTTCCAATGGTGTTGGGAAACCCAAAAGGGGTTGCCACCTAGCAGAAAAGTCCTTTATTTCTCCCAGAGGAAACAACGTTACAGGACCTGAAAACAAAGAGGGAGGGTAAGCAGGGAATGGCTTAAGTCAGGAGTAGTCACAGCCATTTGTCCACAGAGAGGGGCCTCGGCAGCAGGATGAGTTCCCGGTAGGGAGGGATCAGCAAGTCTTGAAGCAGCATGGCCTGAACAAGCAGGCTCCTTTTAGGGATTTATGTTTACTTGGGGTGTTATGTGGGAAATGCTGATAGCCAGAAAATCTGACACCAGTAAGAGATTTTTAGTATGTAGAAGGCAAAGGTGGCCAGAAATCAGACTATGCTGGCATGGGCCAAAGTCTTAAGTCCCCAAGAACCTTTTGTCTTCACCTGTACTGAAATAAAAGACCAGCACCAATACTTTATCCTTCTGAGGGTCTAGCTGTCTGCTCACTGAACTGAACGATATTGCGTATTCGCTATAAATGTTTCTTAACTTTTCATTTTATCTTTAATGAAGTTAAATAAACTATGCAGGTCACTTAACTTTCTGACTTCAAATTAACAAAGGGTGAAATTTCTGGAACCCAAAACTTCGACAGATGAGAGCCCCAAATTATACACTGAAAAATACAACCTCGTTTCTTATCGCTAATGTCTCAAAGCTGGAAGGTAATGAACAGAAGATATAAACAAACCCGAAGTTCTACAAAAATCTGGAAAGCAGTAAGAGAATTTCAGTAGGGAGGATACACAGCAGAAGTCAAAGGTGGCTCCGAGGTCACATGACGCTGTGAGAAAAACAGCTCAGTGACAATCCACAGGCCTCGCTTGGAGCACCAGGAGACTGAAAACAGGAACCCTAGGTTTCTGCTACCTTTTAGAAGTCCTGATAAAGACTCCCCTACTGAGAGCAGCAACTCTCCAGAGGGTAAACTTGGCACACTACTTCTCTCCAATTAGTTGTGAATTTTACATGGCCCACCATGTCAAAGCTCATAGGAAACTGATCTTTCAGAATTCCTAAGTGCCAGGCTCTCTCATAAGCTCTAACTGAACGCTCGTTACTAACCATTAGCAAACAGACCAGTTAGAACCAATGGTTGTGGCCTCATGGACTCATTCCCCCACCCTGTGGGAAAATAATTTCAAATGTAGGAGAGTAAGCAAGGAACTGTTGCATGTGTGTTTTTACCTGAAAAGTAACAAACGCATCCTGGGGTTGTTTCATGAATCTTTGATTTTTTTTTTTTAAGTGAGTATTATGTTTAGGGAGATTGAAAGCATCCAAAAATTTGATCAAGAAAAAATGGTTTTGTATACAATGTGACAAAGTAGTGACCTTTACTCCAGAGGAACCCTTCAAGCACAGGGTGAAGAGATTGATGGGAAAGACAGGAAGGGATTCCCCAGAGCCTTTGAGATTCTCAGGATGAATCTTGAAGATTTGGGTCTTCAATAGTGTTTTCACCTTACCTTCCCTACTACATTTTGGCTATAAATTAAATGGAATATATGGAATTATTTAGTGGCCACTAGGAAAGGGCTGAACCAAATGCTACACTTGTCTCAGAGAAGCCAGAGCCTACCTCAATGCCAGTGTTGCATGCAAAACCCATGTCCCTCCATAAGTGTGCACTCCCATGTGGTCCGTTCTTCATCTGCCGTCTTCTTCTTTCCTTCCTGGAAAATGTTTACTCACACTTGAAGACACGCGCAATGCCACTTTAAGACAATGTCTTGCTGTCATGGAACTCCCTGTGTCCACTATGTGGGCCTGGAACTCACAGAGTTCTGCTTGCCTCCACCTCCCCACTCTCCCCACTGGTGGGGTGAAAGGCCTGAGCTGTAGAACCATGCATTACCAGTCATCTCTGGAGAGCCCACCCCCCCTGCAAAAAAAAAAAAAAAAAAGTTTAGAGAAAAAAAAATTCATCAGGTTATTAAAATACACAAAAACCACCACATTCTAGGAGTAGCATACTGAGTAGCCTGGTAACAATTCCCACAAAAATAAACCAATCACAGTTTGCCATTTTTTTTTTAAGTTCTTTCTACTGCCCTACACCTTTGACATTTGGCGATCACCTTGTTTCCAATACTTATCCCATCGCATCTATTATTTGCTTACACAGTAATATATTATTTGCTTACAAAGTATTTGCACTAGGCCATGCATTCTTTTGTGGGGAGTCCTTTGTATATTTCCTACATTAAAGGACCGATTAATACAATTTCAAGACTAGAGAACAGAAGGGAAAAGGCTCAAGAGGGATGAAACGTTCTTCAAAAACAAGTTATGTAAACTCCATCACAAAGCATGTCGAGAAGCAGATGTCGCCTGATGAAGTCAGGTTTCAATGGGCAAAAAGAAAGATACACAGCTGAGCAGCAAGGAAAACAAAAAGCAGGTAAAAGAAGTGATGGAAAACTACATCACTGAACAACTAACCCAAAAGCAGCAGGGATGCTGAGAGGAAGACAAGACATGGACCAGCAGACTCACAGCCTGTGGCACACAGGAAAGTTAGCTTGTGAGAGAGGAGGCGAATTAATTCTGTAGCTCCAGATGGTTTCATGGCTGCATAAAGCAAATGTCTTAACAACTGAAAAGGACTAAAGCTCCCATGGCTCAGAGAAAGAAGAAAACACAAGATGAAATCTGTTATCCCACGGGGAGCAAAGCTATCACCTGTTGGGTTTGGAGCATCACAGAGAACCATGAGCTGTAGCACCATTCATTCATTACCAGTCATCTCCGGAGAGACCCCAAAAAAAGTGTTTAGAGGGGGAAAAAAGTACAAAATTCATCTGGTTGTCAAAACACACAAAACTCACCACATTCTAGGAAGAGCATACTGAGTAGCCTGATAATGATTTCCACAAAAATAAACTAATGGGGATTAGACAACTGGTTTGTTGTCTTTTGAGGACGAATTACTGGCTGCTAAAAGCCAGCTGCTGTGGGTACCGAAGTAGGTGCCCACTGCCACAGTTATGATTTTGGCAGTGCTGCTAGGTTGGTTGTATTGAGACAAAGTTCATGTCAAGGTCTCAGGAAGACCATGAAAACCTCTCTTTGACTTTTAAGAAAAAGATGGCAACAGCTGTACAACAGAATCTAGATGAAGGAACTTACAGAAACTGACTTTTATGGAATCAAAACTAGTACTACCAACTAGTGTTGGTAGTACTAGTGTGCCACAATGTATAAAATTTTCCAACTGGGTCTTAAGGATACAGAAGCATTGTGTTCAGGTAGTGTGTCTTAGTCAAACCAGGGAGAACAAAATAGATTTTCAGTATAAAAGCTTCAAAATCTTTGGAAAGAATAAAATAACAGACGGGGGCGGGGTAGAGTTAAAATGCATCTTATCTCCCTGTGAGCATAACTGTTGCCATTGGAACTGCTATATGTTAATAATGTGCTATTGCTGTAAGTGCATCAGGCAGGCCGCACCAAGATGGTAAAAACTCTGTCTTGGGTGGGAGATTTCAAAACTTAGGATACTGAACCTGGAAAAGTGTTATGGATGACATGACACTGTCTTCAAACACATGTGGTAGTGATATTATATAAGGGAGAGATTTGACTAAGTGCGGCATCTAAGTAAAGAGAAATAACGGGATTATGTAGAAAGGAAGACCATTTTAACTAAGATCTGAAAAAACAAAAAACAAAAAACAAAAAAAACCTTTCTACTAATGAGAATTTT
This sequence comes from Psammomys obesus, assembly GCF_907164565.1. NCBI lineage: Eukaryota > Metazoa > Chordata > Mammalia > Rodentia > Muridae > Psammomys > Psammomys obesus. Next base: position 25,118,352 of record NW_026585797.1, read on the forward strand.
TCAAGTAAGGAACTATAGACCTGGGGGATTCCCTGGGGCATTTCCAAATCCAGAAAATGTCAAGTGTAGGCTGGAAAAGGCCTATTGTGATGTCATGAAACTCTAGTCCTCACAGGGTAGGCTAGATGAAGTTTTTCATCGAAAGACTTTATAATTCTGTAGTTAGACATGGTGCTTGTACTGGGAATGTGGGCAAACACCAATAAAGTAGGAAATTGACATGATGAGCGCGACACTTAGAAAATGCTGTCTCTCTTTACTTCAGTGTCCATGTGACACCATCTAATAACCATATCACCTGGCAGTCTTCATCTTCCATAATGTTAATCCACTGTGAAACTCCCTAGAGATACTGGGAACTCTGAGTTCAAAGAAGGAAAAGGATGGTGTTTTCAGAGCTACACAGAAATAACCAGAAACAGGTCTGCCGCTGGTACCCTATGTTCCATTCAGAGAAGAGCCCACGGTGAGGTGCTCAAGAGGCATGGCATTGCTACACCAGCACAGCCGCAGGTATCACTAAGATTTGCAGTCCCCACATGAAGTAGACATGAATGACTGTTCCTCATCTATATCAGATTCCACTAAAACACTGACATTAAAATCAGTTTGTAAAACTGTTGATTCATTTTTAAAAATTTCTATCAGTAAAGAAAAAATGTTTATACTACCAAAGCCTGAACTATACATTTAATGTCCTTAAATGACACATGGAACTTCTATTTAGTAAACTAAAACACACAGAAGTTCTTCAACCATTTCCAGACGTGTCAAGAAGACTTGGCCATATTGCTTGCCAGCTAGCTGATTGACTGTGGTAGTTTACCGTACATCCAGACTTGGTCTGTTGCCTGTGGGAATGACACAGGTAATATTATCTCCCTCATGAGATGGTTCTGAGACCTTAGAGAGGCCCTATTTGTAAGGTGCCCAGCACCATAAGTAAGTAGCTCAAGAGAACCTGTGACAGCAGCACCAGTTTATACAAGTAAAACTATCTAACACATTACAGGCCCAAGATGGCCAGGCTATAAATGACCCAGCATGCTGAATGCACACTTGACAAACTTTGCTATACTTCCAAGCTTACACGGGGGTCTTCTGATCTCCTTGAGGGATGTCTCTGATGGACTGAGCCCAGTGACCAACAAGCCTAATCTCACGCCTCCTCCTACATCTTGGAAAATATCCTTCTTTGAGTTCATCATCTCCCTCTGGCTTCCCTTTCAGCCAAGGCTCCAAAAGAACTGCTTAAACTAGTTAGTGAGGGGTGTGTGTGTGTGTGTGTGTGTGTGTGTGTGTGTGTCTATGTGTGTGCATGTATCTGTGTGTGTGCATATGTGTGTATGTGGCCGTGTGGGTGTGTGCTGTGTGTGTGTATGCGTGTGCATGTATCTGTGTGTGTATGTGTCTATGTATATGATTGGTGTTTGTAGGGGGTGTGCATATGTCTGGTTGTGTGTGTGTGTGTGTGTGTGTGTGTGTGTGTGTGTGTGCCAGCACTGGGATTACAAGTCCTTGTCTCCCTGCTTGGCTTTTCTTATAAGAGCTCGGGGGACTGAACTCAGGTCCTTACACCTGCACTCTGTTAGTGGAGCTGTGGCCACAGTTTCCAAGTGGTCAGTTTCAGTGGATGCTTTTCCATCTTCACCACGTGCACCAGTCAAGCGACAGGATGTCTGCCCAGTCGGGTTCAGTCTTCAGGTCCATCTTCACTCATCACTCTGTTGCTGTCTGAACTGCTGGCCATTCCTTCCTCTTTGAAATGTTGTGCTCACTTGGTTGCTATGACTCGTCCGCCTCTGGCCTCCATCTACTTCCCTTTCTGTACTACACCACCAAGTCCTGGAGTTTCAATTTGGTCCCTTGCTCCTGAGTTCCACTATTTGCTGATTTTGTGCTCTCTGTCTATACTTCCGGTGGCTGGGGCCAAGAACTCTTAAGTTTCCATGTCAGCCCAAACCCACTGTATTTCCTCTCCAGACTTGCACGCCCAACTGTGAATTTAGTGGTTCAATTGGACTGTCTCACAAGCATCCCAAGCCTAGCACATGCCTAATTAACTCATCAGATTCCTTCTCTAAACTGCTATTTTTACACTTCTCCATTTCAGTTAAGGGTGACTCCACACAACCAGTTATTCAGTCTCCTTAATATGGCCACGAAGCCTTGTGTGGCCATTCTAATTTACCTCTTCACTCTTGAATGTTTCTCCTTTAAAGCATTCTGTTCAAGATTCCCTGACAGCCTTGCAAACACAGGAAGGTTTTTGTCACTCTATGGCCTCTTCAGCTAAGCATTTCCCCTAGCCAGAAGCTCCTCCTTTTTCATCCCCGGCTTGTTTTCTGTTTTTTTGAGACAGGGTTTTCTTTTTAGCCCTGGACTTGCTTGTGTTGACCAGGCTGGCCTTGAACTCACAGAGATCCAACTGCTTCTGCCTCCCAGAGCGCTAGGATCAAAGGTGTGTGCCACCATGCCTGGCTCAGCCTGCCTCCTAAATGCAAAGATAAGCTGGCGAGTTCTGGCTGATACCCAATTTATTAAACAATACTAATGATGCATATTATCCCTGGTAGAATATCACATGACACTTAAGTGCCATCTCTGTCCAGAGCTCTTTCTTGAACATCCCTCCTATGTGAAGCGGCTGCTCCCTAAGTCCTTGTTTAATATCCTTTTATTTTCCAGACAGCAAACTCAGTACGAGTGGTTAATGCACTTGCGTTTTGCTTAGTCTATCATCTCTATGAAAAGTGTATCCAGCAAGGACTGCAGTGCTTTGCTCGCCACCGTACCCTCGTCACAGGTACGGGCACGTAAAGCCTCAGATACAAGGTATGGCAGACCTTCTGTCCCGTCACACCGATGATGCCACATTTCAAGCCCAAACGCTATCACTAGACGATACTAACGAATGCTCACATTGTTTGAGTCCAAGAACCCGAAGGAGTCTTACATAACTAACTTGTCTTACATAACTAACTTGCATCAGCTAACAGAAACATCAAGTGATTTCTCCTGCTAACCAAGATAAAGAAGGCCATGATTACATATGCTAGGTTCATAACTCAATTAATTGATAACTTCACAATTTGATGGTCTCTTAAAGACAATATAAATAGGGGCTAAGTAGATGGCCCAGTGGTTAAGAGGACTGTTGTTCCCCAACATTCCTATGGCACTCGCAACCATCTCTAGCTCCAGGGCCAGAGAATCTGATGCCCTATTTTGACCATGCACCAGGCATACATGCAGGCAAATAACCACACATAAACCAAAATCTACATTTTTTAAAAGATAATATGTATATTTTATGTGATTTTAATATTTTTAAATGTACTCTTATAAAAATAATATATTTGCATATATTTGTGTATGTGTGTGTATGCCTCTCTCTTTTGGGGAAAGTGTCTTTCTCTTTTTGGAGAGTCTCCTCTGTGTAGCTTTGGCAGTCCTGGAACTCTCTCTGTAAACCAGGTAGGCCTTGAACTCACAAAAATTGCCTGCTTCGGCCTCTCGAGTTTGGGGATATAGATCCTCTGGATCTATGTCTCATTTTTATACCTCAAATATACTCACTTTTAACTCTCTTTTTCAGGTTTATTTATTTTCTACGTGTTTTGCTTGCAGGCATGAATGTGCACTGTGTCCAAGTCTCATGTCAGGATTAGGTGTCAGCTACCTGGAGTTGGAGCTGCTTGCGGCTGTGAGCTGTCAAGTGGGTACTGGAGACTGATCTGGGTCTTCTGCAAGAGCAGCAAGAGCTTTTACCTTCTGATCTGCCTTTCTAGCCCTCCATTATACCTACCTCTCTGAAGGAAACACGCCCACATTACATAAACCCAGTGCTGTGGTTTTTAAAAATTAAATTCTCAGCCAGGCATAGTGACACACACCTTTAATCTCAGCATTTGGGAGTAATAGACAGGTAAATATCTGTGAGTTCAGGGATAGTCTGGTCTACACAGTGAGTTCCAGGACAGCCAGGGCTAAGCAGAGAGACCCTGTCTCAAAACAAACAAACAAAAACTAAATTCTCTGGTTATCCATTGAAAATTGTTGAGTTAACAAAGTTAGAGGAAATGTTCTGCCCTTTAAAAAAAAATGGAAAAAAGAAAAATGGGAGCCACTGAAATGAAGATTGTTTCCACCAGGGACTCAGTAGCATCTGTTCAATTACTTTCGGGAAACGCAATGACTCCATCCACAGTCTGCTTTTTTCGGCTGATGAAATTACCCCGAAACATCACAGTGCATCTGCTTCGTCTCACATGCTACATAACATCTAAAACAAACCCTACTATGGCTGTAAACTGTAAAGTACTGCAGTTGGCACAATCAACCCAGACCATCTCACACATGCAGAAACTGAGCGAAATGACAACTGACATCATCCCCCTTTGCTAATGGACGTGGATAACTCCATCTAGTCCAGAGGGGATCTATTTTGCTTCGTACTACAGATGTATTCTGTATGCTTAAATGTATTCAAATACGTGGACAAATTACATTTGCAAAAGCCAGGGTAGTGACTCAGCAATACAATACTTCTCTTTAGGTTAGAAAATATTTAAAACACAAACAAATGGCCTTTAGGTGCTTCATGGATTCAAATGGTTACAATGAGGCCATTTGCCCTACCCAGTACTCTTTGAAATTGTTATTTATATAACCCATATCTGAGGATTTTCCATATGTAAATGACCTGGGGTTTCCATTCTCCATACATAACTACTTCCTGTCTCATCTTATAGCCATTAAACTGCATGCGCCACCCTCTTAACATCAAGTCATCTATGACTCTTCTTCAGACAAAAGCAGTTGCCTGTGCAGGTAACAGAATCTATTTGGCAATGTCCCCTGCCTTTGCCTCTACCTCCTCCAGACTCAGCTACTGTTAGATGCTGTCTTGCTTCAGAGCCAAGCAAGTTCCTCCATCCAACTCGTTCACCTTCCCTCTTGCCCCACAACCCTGAGATGGGCGTTCTCTGCTGCTGGCATCTTCACTGTTTGCCTTGATGCTGAATCAAGTTTGCAAATCACGGACCGACCTGTACCTTGCTGGGCCCACTTACACCTGGCCTGCTCCCCATTCCAGTTCTGTTTTTGATGCACGTGTGAGAAGGATAACTGAAAACAAGTAGGCAACGCTGTAGTATGCCTCACAGGAACATATCGCCAAAGAATGCACAAAAGACCGGAGAACATCGTAGTGAATGGATCCCGTCAGTCTCAGAAGGAGAAATATCAGGCATTTCTTTCATTTGGGGCTTCTAGTCTTCTATATTTCCATAAAATCATGTATGAACAAATGACCAAAATGGAGAAGTGAAACTGTCTAGAAGGAAAAAGCAACAAATGGAAAGAGGAAGGCAAGAAAAGGGAGGGGCAGTAGGGTGTGTGGGAGGAACGTAATCAAAGTATATACTATATACTTGCACGGAAATATTTAACTAGATAATAAAAATGTCAAATAAAGACAAGTGCAAAAAAAAGTGAGCCCTAACCATCTTGTTCATGCAATCTGTATATTGAGTTTTAAATGAGAGAGAGAGAGAGAGACAGAGAGAGAGAGAGAGAGAGTATAAAAATGCCCACAGCTCAGGCACTGCCATCCTTGTAACAGATATAACTAAGCTGGAAGACCCTACACGGAATACAGAGAACACGCAAGATGTTTTTCCAGAGTGGTGTGCACATTACAGGATCTGAGAAAAGCATGGTGAAGTATACAGAAAGTAAGTTTTGAGGGAGCAAAGTATAAGAAGCAGAGAAATCAAAGGAAGTGTCTCTGAGCAGTGAGCCAAATGATGCTAAACCACAAATGCCAGAAGAAGGTTGGGGACACAAATGTAACTTGTCTGAACTCTGCCCGGGAGCCCTCATCTGCCAAGAAGCTTGGGAAGATACACAGTCAGCACTTGATACATGAGGACACCAGGATGACATTCATTTATTGAAATTTTCAGATTCAAGTTCTTTGGAGAAAAGAAAAAAACATTTCTAAAGTTGAATGTGGTAGTGTGCATTTGTAATGTCAGCACCCACAAGAAGAGGAGGAGGAAGAAGAAGAAGGGGAGTCGGATTTCTGATAAAAATCACCCATGGCTGAGTTGTGAGTGAGAGCAATAAAGTTCCAAAGTTGGAGCACAAAGCTTTTTCTGGTCCACAGTTCTGCTTTATTGCATTGAAACCCATCGTGGCAGCAATAATGAAAGATGGCAGATGCACACGTCTTCAATGAGATGGTTTTGCTGTTTGGAACAAAAATACCCTAGATTGTGCTGCTTAAAGAACAATTACTTCTCATGACTGCACAAAATCTAGGTGCTGATCAATTTGGCCCTTGCAAAGGGCTTTCTTCCTGGTTGCAGATGGACACTTTCTTGTCCTTCTTCACATTGAGTCACCAGCCCTGTCTCGCAGCCTGATCACTTCCAAGAGGACACTCCTATTGAAAGTACTGTATCAAGCACTGAAGAGTTTAAAGGTATAAACTCTAGGAGTAGCACAAATACTCAGTTCACAGAGATGAGACAAAGAGACGAGACAAAGAGACTTCAGAGCCACAAACAAAACATGCACACACATAAAATAAAGATAGATCGTTTTAAAACAAGCAGTGAGACACAAAAGCATACACAAAGTATACGCCTGTGGGTACACACACACACACACACACACACACACAACCAAACAAAACAACCGAGATATCATGGTACGGAGATAGTTTACCACCTATTTCCTCTGATGATCTATGTCATTTCATCTTGGTCTTCACTGAAAACTATGACTAAAACACATTTCTGAACAGATTTTGAGAATCATCCAAACTCCTTGATAATTACAAATGTTTTTCTTATAAGAGTTACGTCTTGCTACATTGCCCAGACTGGCCCTGAATTCACAATCCTCCTGTCTCTCAGGCTTGTGTGGGACTACAGACAGGTAAATGCCATCACACAAAGTTCATTAGCACTTATTTTTCTAGCACTTATTTTTCTAAAGATCACGTATTGAAAAGTCTTTTAGAAAAAATTTGGGAGTGTGTATGAGTGGTTTTCCTGCAGGTATCCAGGCTCAACATGTGTGCCTCGGACCTGCTCAGTTCAGATTCCCCAGAACTGGGGTTACGAGCCACCGGGTGGGTGCTACAAACTGAGCCTGGTCCTCTGCAGGGGTGAGCGAGTAACTGCTGAGTCATCTCATCAGCGCAAGACCATAGTTTTTAGCTCCATCAATTCTCTTAACAACCTCACCAAGGTCAAGGCACTATCACACGCATCTTACAGGCAAGAAAACTATGCCTGAGATCCATGGCTGGTAACCAACTTTATAGAAACCCGTAAGAGGCCCCAAAGCACAAGCAGCCTAAGCTTAGCGACAACAGGTAGGGACAGGGCTGTTGGGTTAATTTACCGATCCTCTAGGACGTGAAGCATCCAGACCCGCCTGGGATTTCATGCTTAACACACCTGCTGTTAACCTTGAACTAACCTTAATATGAAGCAGTGTGGGAAAACACTCTTAGAAGACACATTTCTGCCTGAATATCTTTGAACAAATGTTAATGCCTATTAGATAAATAACTACAAAGATATTCGATGGTGAGAAGGAACCTCATCCCAGAATACAAACCAAAAGGCCTTATAAAACAATGACTTATTTTAAAAGCATGGTACACAATAAAAATGACTTAATGTGTATGTGTATAGATACATATATAGATATACACATATATACTTAAACATGTAGAAGAAATTTTTCATGAGTTGTTGATTTTGACACTATACAGCAAACTCTACTATTTTCTCCTTCATCTAGGTTACCCACTCTAAGGCATTCTGTTCTTAAAAAGCGGACAAATAATCTGAACAGGAATTTCCCTAAAGCAGATACGTAAATGGTCAACAAACATATACAAACGGGGCTGTTCCACAGGCAAAGGCACCTGACAGGAAGCCCAATGACAGGAGCTGCATTCCTGGGGCCCACATGGTGGAAGGAGAGAACTGACTCCCTCGAGTCTCCCTGTGACCTCCACGTGCAACCACTTTACACTCAAAGCCAGATGCATACTCACAGATGCAAATAAATAAAAACAAACAACACATAAATACAAGGGTTCAACATCGTTAAGCATCAGGAAAATAATTTAAAAAAAGAGAGAGAGAGAGAGAGAGATGTCATACAGTCACACTTTGAATGAGTAGTGAGAGTGTGAAAGCCACACCCACCATTGGAAGGAAGAAGATTTGTGCAGCCGCTATGGAGACCAGTGTAGAAATCTCTCAAAAGCCTAGGTACGGTCAGACAACGTGGAACGCTCCTAGAACCCCAGCACTTGGGAAGCTGAGACAGACGGAATGAGTGGAAGTTCAAGGCCATCCTCAGCTAAGCAGGGCTGTCACGATAGCCTGGGCCGCAAGACAACCTGCCGAGCAGCTGACAGAGAAGATTTTGAACACAAGGAAATAAATGCAATAAATGTGTTGTGGTTATGGGTATGTGAGGTACTCTGATGTGATCAGTACAGGTTACACACATGTATTGAAATGCCACCCTACGCCTTGTAAATATGTATGATTATGTGTCAACTAAAGATTTTAACTGCTGTTTCTATCTACTGAATTGATTTCATGACCCTCCTCCTCAGTGTGTTATAACCTACAGCTTAAAGGGCAAAACAGTACTTGGAATTCAATCAAAGTGCTCCGCCTGCTTCTTAAAGGGAAGTGAAACACATGATTCTAGCTGCTAATGGCTGAGTATTCACAAGCTTATTTTTAATCACTAGAAAAAAAGCTAATGATTTCCTGGAGACATTAGCAGGTCAAACATGACCAGAGATATTTTTCCCAGTAATGAACAGTGGTAATATGTAAATATTCCCTTAAGAGATGCCTGGTCTGAACTCTATCAAGAAAATCAGAAACCATGATTTAAACCACAGCGCAATCCATGCACGCAAAGTTTTGATTAGTAAAGTGGCCAAAGAAAACAAATGATTTTGAAATATTCTTAACATTTTTAAGATTAATAAAAAATAACTGAGTACTAAAAAGAAAAAAAAAAGCCTTATGGTGACTAAAAATTAAGACTCACTAACCATGTATACTCTACATTAAAAGTGATGATTGACACACTCTGTCTTCCACGTGGTCACTAAATATTTAACACTAGTTGAATGCCAGTCACTCTGTTGGCTCAAGGAAGGAGCACTGAACCATTACCGAGGCCTCTCCTGCCAGGTGGCATTTTGAGAGGCGGAGGATTGTAAACCATAAACAAATCAGAACTATGCACATTGTGTCTCTGACCCCTGAGGCAGAGCTGCAGATCGCTCCAGGCACCCTACCCCACAGACAACCGGGATAGGTCTTTCAATTGATCAAGTAAGAGTCCAGTAAAGTCGGGTAAAACGTTTCACCATCAATACAGGGCACAGCTTTTCCTGTTTCGTATATTACAACGCTGACATGGTGCCCTAACCCACCTGCCAGACAAGGCAAAAAATAAACACTCCCATCAAGGTAAGTGGAGAAGGCACAGAAGGGGATAAAACAGCTGGAGATGAAGACAACTGGAGGAGGGCTCAGGATTCAGAGTCTCCATTTGAAATCCAAGTGATTGGGGGTGGGGGGGGAAGGTGTTGAATTTCCTGAACAATGATTCGTCACATGCATTTAAGCCACCCATAAGACCAACATGTAAAAAGCCACATGTCTTCAAAGACGCTTCATAAAGTGCTAGTAAATGTTCACCTTCATTGTGATCCTGGGGGAGCAGCGAGCACAGTGATCCTGACAGTGAAAGGGCCAACTCCTGAGAAGGTACAGAGTCAACACTGACCACCTTCTCCAAATCATTTCCTTTGCTTTTCAGGTATCAATACAGTGAAAACCGGTGATGTGATGGGGTATCTGAGCCCAACTGGTAAATTGTTTCTTCTCCGAGTTTCCGACATCCTGTGGACAGTCAAAGCTCTAAGGGCCCTGGGCCAGCAGGCGAAAACAGGCTATACTGAAGCTTAAAAGGGCAGCAGTTTCCACGCACCACTCTTCCCACGTGGTGGGCTCTTTCTAGGATCAAATACTGCTCTGCGGGGCTGGGGAGGGCGGGCATGGCCCTCCATCCTCACCCAATGTGGCAGCACGGTTGGTCAGAACTATCCACTCAAGCTAGGGCTCGTACTCAACCTCGGGGGTAAACGCGGCCTGTGTCAGGTGGATTTCTGTATCCGTGTCTACTGCGAGAAACCCCTCCTCCTGGAGAAGATGCAGTCTTAGCCAATTAAATCCCTTGAGTTCAGAACCCAGGCACAGAGGTGCAATGCGCAGGCTGTGTTTCCCACCACCGCGGCTAACATGTTACCCATAGGACAGTTGGGCAGCATTGGTCAAACACAGCGTAGGTTAGGTTATCTGCAGAGTATAAGCCAAATACTTCAGGAAAGGTCTTTTACTAAGCAACCCGAAAATCAGAAGCTAGGTAACTTTTTCTAATTTAATCTACAATGGGTTAAATGCGCTTTAGGCTGCCAGGATTGCCCATGGAGGTCTGTCCTACCCACACGATGAGGAACAGCAAGTCAACAGCCTGAGTTAACCTACAGTACCGTCCTTCAGACTGTCTACGCATAACATTATCCCTTTTTCCTGTGAAACTTGTACGTGACCCTGGATATTCAGGTATTATGAAACATGACTAAAGATTAAACAATTACAGGAAATAAACCAAAAATTCACTTTGAGATAATGTTGACAACTGTATAATTTCATCATTTATTAAAGATGAAGGCAACTTTGTATATTAATGAGAGATGGGTTTGTTTATTTTTACGTGACTCTTTGCTGATTATCAGACATTCAGAATTTTCAATATTCTTCAGAAAAGATCCACATTTTTATTTTATAATCGTCAAGGCTGAGAATGTCACTCCATAAGTACATAGCACAGAGGGTACAGGTATGCTTAAGGCATTTCATAAATTGTTACATTTCACATTCTGTTCTAATCCCAAGCTTAAATTCATGTAATATTTTTTAAGTTAAATTCACTTACTCAAACAGCAGTTTTTTAAAATTCAAGAGTTGTGGGGTTGGAGTGATGGCTTAGTGGTTAAGAGCACATACCCCTCTTGCAAAGAATCTGAGTTCAATTCACAGCACCCATACCTGGAAGCTCACAACTTCCTGTAATTCTACCTCCCAGAGATCTGACACCCCTCTGGCCTCCTCACTCATATGGAGGTGTATACATGTATACAAAAATAAATAATAAAAAAAAATAATTTTTAAAAATTTTAAGTGTACTCCAAAGACATACTAACTTGATACTTCCATAAGGAAGTAAGAGTAGGGAATAAGAGTAGGGAAATATTGCTAAGTCTTTGTTTTCTAGAATTATTCTGTTTCTACAAAAGCAGGGGACCTGTGTATACAGTAAACACCCTGCAGTTCACAGTACACAGCAGTCTCAAATAGAAGCTGAGGTGTTCTGGGCGATTCCCCAGCATGGAGTAGCACGGTGGCACACACCCACACGCTGTGTGTTGGTATCCAAGGCTGTGGGGAGTCTGTGCGAGGGAACACGGTCAAGCTGCCCAAAACACCCCAGAATTCATTGCACATTTGATTCCAAGTTACACTTTGGTCATTCTCAGGCAAGAAACCTTTTATAGGTGGCAACTCTTTCAAGACCCTCACAACCAGTCGTACATACCCCAGCGCAGGTGTGGTCACAGTTTAAGAATCTGTGTTCCACAAGGTGCTTTTAGACACAGGTGCCATATGGCTTTGTGCAGGATGGCAGAACTCAGGCCCTGCATGGGAACAGACCCCGATGGGTTCAGCTGCGGTTTTTCTGTCTACCTGATATCAACATCTTTTGGTATATTTTCTATTTAGCTGTTTTTATTGGGGTTCTTATGCCTCTATCTCCCTTCCAACCCTTATCCCTTCCAACACCTCAATACCAGGTAGGAGAGACAGAGGGTTAGTGGAGAGATCTTTTTAGACTACCCGCCTGCTGATTAGGAGCACTGAGCAGCTTGAGGCAAGTCTGACTTTCATGTACTTGGAATATTTCCAGCTCTTTTTTTTAATCTCTTTTCTCTGGACTACTTGAAGTTCAGCAACAGCAGCAGCAGCAACAGCAGGAGCAGAAACCAGCAGGAGGAAGGCCACACCTCCTCTCTTGGGGTGCCCTCTCTAATGTCCCCAGAATTAAACTATCTTCAGCTGGCAGAACCACATGCCCTGCCAGAGCACTCAAGAGTCAAATAGTCTGCTGCTGTCAACAATCTGAAGGTGCCCTATACCCCGGGATTAAAACAAAAACATGTTTATATAACATAACTGGGTTTTTAAAGATACCAAAATTGTCACTACAAACATCTTTAGGTTCCCAGCTTCCATAAAAGTCAAATCCTATTTGGGGAGGAAGCTTTGTACTTATCAGATGTTTGGTATAAAGATTGTATGGGTTTGTTTTCATTAGCGTTTTTCACATCAAAACGTGGAGGAAGGAGGTCATAGTTACACTGAACCCTGGGAAAAGATGATGATGATCACAGATAAAGGTGACCAGTTCAGGCATCTGGCTACCTCAACATCTTCCCGGCATCACGGGGAGGCTACAACTCAGACACGCCTCCCTGAGATATGACTGTGACTTTGATTAGCAGTCACTGACTACAAAGTACCATGGGACTAAGGTCATTGATACTTCTGCCTCATGGGTTTAGGGCCCGACTATTAACTACATGGGAAACTCAAGATTTCTCAAGGCCCTTTGGACTATATAATTCCAGTTCAAAATATTCTAATACCTAACTGTACTACCTAGCTAAGTATCTCTGGGAAACACATGATTCTATTTGTTTTATTATATAAGAGTTCCCTCTCCCTGATCTCAACAACAGGAGAAGCTTACCAGATGATAGCAGCCTGTGGGGATGAGAACTAGGTAAGGATCAAAGTGCAGGTAGCCATGGAAGGAAGGCATGGAATGAACTGGGCAAGCTTTCATGGCACCAGGCAGTCTTCCTGTCTACAGAGCCTTCTTGGTTTCTCTATGGGAAAGTCTACCATGTATCCCCAAGAAGTAAATATATTTTAACAAATGTATGTTTGCTTGTTTGTTTGTTTGTAAGACAAGGACTCACTATGTAGCTCTGGCTGTCTTTGAACACACTATATTAAACAGGCTGTCCTTGAACTCACAGAGATCCACCTGCCTCTGCCTCCAAGTATTGGGATTAAAGGTATGTACCAGTATGTCTGGCTGGAGAGATGTCTTAGCAGTTAAGAGCCCAGGCAGCTCTTCTAGAGGAACTGGGTTCAATTCTCAGTACCCACCTGGCCGCTCACAACTGTCTGTAATTCCAGTCCCAGGGAATCTGACACCCTCACACAGACATACACGCAGGCAGAACACCAATGTATACAGATATAAATTGATAAATTAAAGAGAAAGACGTGAACCCCAGTATGAGCTCTCAGCTTCCCCTCTTGAAGAAAGTGCTTCAAGGACCACATGTCTAGCTCTGAGCCTCCTTGCTGTGGTCCTTCTCCTAGCCTAGGATGCTTGCTTGCTCTTTCAAATCATCTTAATGTTAGTCTCATGTGGGCCAGCAAGATGGCTCAGTGTGTTTAAGCACCTGCCACCAAAGCCACCAAGCCAAACAACCTGAATTCAGTCCCTGAACCAATGTGGTGGAAGGAGAGTATTGACTCCTGCAAGTTATCATGTGATATCCACATGTCCACTGCGACACACATGAGCTCACATACGTGCACACACAGAATAAATAAATGATACAATAAAAACTTCATGTTATTCATGTTTAGCAACTGAAGAAGTGTAAAGGGCATTTCAAGGACTTGTCCAAGGCTATTTCCTGATGTGACTTCCACAAGCCAGTGCTGTGATGGTAATTAGGAGGCAATGGGCGGATCAGAGGCTGGCAGCGGGAGTGCAGAGTTGGTTATGGGAGGAGTGGGGATGGGAGCTATCAGAGATGGGAGGATGGCTGCTCAAGTGTGCTCTGCGCTCTGTATCCTTTATCATTGCAGCTGCTGGCAGAGAAGTTGGGATGATAGTGCTGGCCCTGACAGGGCCGGGTGGGAGAGGGCAGCGGGTGGGAAGGGCGGTGCTGCTTCTGGTGATAAGCAAGGAGGAACTGAGGAGCCAGCAAGTCTGAGGAAGGCAGACCTCTGTGTACAGCATACACTCAGGGTCTATTTGTCAGTCCTCCCAAACCTTGCAGGGGTAAACCTTCCCGTAGTCCTCCCACACTCCTCCCACAGTCCTCCTGGAACCTCCAGGAACACCCCACTTGGTTTAATGTCATCAAATAACCCTTGACCCTAAAAAAAATTTTCAAAAAATGTAAAAAAAAAAAAAAAAAAAAAAAAAAGTCATCACGTGTGCGTGGGCAGACGTGTGCCTGCCCACGTATCTGTCATGGACGAGAGAGAACATATTATGGGAGCTGCACATTCTCTCCTTCTATCACGTGGGTCTCGGGGAAGCCATTCAGGTCACCAGTCCTGGCTGCGAGTACCATTATGCCAGCACTCCAAACATGCAAAGATGGGCTTGAGGTACAGTTTAGCAGTGGTGTGTGTTTAGAATATTGGAGGTCCTGGGAGCAATCCTTAATAACACACACACACACACACACACTGGAACCCACATGGAAATCACAGAGTGAAAACAATGTGAAATGATAATGGAAGAGGGGTACTGATTAAGAAATACCTGCGTTTTAACCGCAATGGAAAGGCAAGCAAACGGGGCCATCATAGTTAACGATCACCCCAGAGGAAGAGTGGCACAAATAAACTCATTTAATAATTCAGTTCTTCATTTGGTGAGTTTCGTTATTTCTGTTGTTGATGTTTTGAGGCTCCTTTCTTTCCCTTTTATTTTTTGAGACAGGGTATCACTGTACTAGCCTCGGCTGGCCTGAAGATTGTCATGTAGACAGACTGTTTTGAAACTTGTGGGGACCCAGCTGCCTCTGCCCCCTGAGTGCTGGGATTACAGGTATGCACAACTGTGCCTAGCCTTTCATTTGTGGTTTTTGTTTTTGTTTTTGTTTTTAAAGGATCATAGGATGCATAGATAATATACTCTGAGTCTACAAATCCTTTGCAAAGACATGAGGAAAGGTCCCAAGAGTCAGCCATTCTCACTAAACTACTGCTTCAAACCTACAACTCCACAGAAGCTCCTGATAGCCAGACGGCCAAAGGTCAGGACACCTAAAAGTTCACCAGACTTAAGCAGAGAAAATCCACCTGGTAGGAATCCATTTTCCCACTTATGCGTTACACAGCTAAGCCAGGTATGGTGGCGAACGCCTGTAATCCCAGTGCTCAGGGAGGCATAGGCAGGCTGATCTCTGTGAGTTCAAGGCTAGCCTGGTCTACAAAGAGAGTCTGGGACAGCTAAGGTTACACAGAGAAGCCCTGTCTCAAAAAAACAAAACAACAATACAGCTATATTTCAAATAGCTAACTCAATACAGGCTTATTAAACTATGATTTTTTTAATTTAATTTTTGGAGGCAGGCTCTTACTATGTAGGCAAAGCTATTCTGTGAATCACTACTGAGTCCAACTTCATGTTAAACTTGAGATCCTCCTGCCTCAGTCTACTTCAATTTTCCTCAGACTTTCAAGTGCTAGGAATCAAAGCCTGTGGCCCCTCCGCCCATTTAAAGCAGACAAGTTTAACCTTTCTCCAGTTGAAAGGCACATCAAGGAAGGAGGTTTGGTAAAAGAGTATTTACCAAACACTGTCATACAACGCTTATGAAACCACATGTTAAAATAGCACACTCAAAAACTGTTGACTATTTATTGACTTGAGAAAAGGGGAAGCGGAGCAGGGGGGAACTGTTTGAAGAGGGTTGGTAGCCATCAGATACATATAGTGGTGGCATGCAGAGTAGGACAAATCTTGCCTTTGCTTTTCTCTGAACACAAAAGGGGGTTTAGGTAAAGTATGTAATTCCGTTTAGAGAGAAACTGTGATTGCATCAATTTGGCCTTGCCCTTGGCCTGACTTTGTGTTCTTCAAGAGATTGCTTGGACTTGTGTGGACTGCCCTTAAGTACATTGCCCCAGAAAAATCTGCCTGTGTTGTCAGAAACTGGCTCTTAAGTAAATTCTGTTGGGCAATTTCTCCTTATAACAAGTCTAGTTTCATCAGGAAGCATTTGGAAATATTATACTCTAGTAAGCTCCTTTCTTTTCTTTTTCCTTTATTTCTTTTTTTTTTTTTAACTTGGAGGGTTTTTTTCAATTTTGTAGGTACTTTTTGTTTCTTTGATTTTTGCTTTCTTTGTAAAGCTAAACTACAGAATAATTTCTTTCTCTCACTCCATTTCTACCCCCTCTTCCTTCCCCATCTCTTTTCTCTTTCCTTTGCCTCCTTCCTTCCTTCCTCCTTCTCCTTTCATCCCTCCTCATCTCATCTCTCTTTGCCTCTCTCTCCTCTCTTCTCTCCCCCTTGCTCCTTCTCTCTCCCTTCCCCTCTCTCCTCTCTTCCCTCTTTCTCTCTCCTCTCCTCTTCTCTCTCTCTCTTGCTCTTTGTATTTCCTAGTGACAAATACATTAATTGTTTTTAAGGTCCCACTGATGTTTTACCTTGATCTATCCCAGAAACTGCCAAGATCACATAAAAGCATTTTTTCGTCATATTTTTCCTTTGACTGTTTTTCCAGAGGAGGACAAGGTACACATGACAAATAAGAGGGTGCCAGTGGGCTGAAGATCTAGGCCTTTCTCCAGTGTGGGTCTGCATGCTGGTTTCATGAGCTCCCTTTACACTGAAGGATAAGATGTTAGGAAGTTAACATGCAGCATTATGCCCCAGGTCAGGACTGGGATTTGGAAATCCCTTTATAGCCAGACTAGGAAAGCACTTTTAGACCTTTCTCTGCAGGGCACATGTAGACAAAAAAGGGGGGGGGGAGGGAAACCAAGAATCTTGACTTGAATTCTACATCATATACAAAATTCAGCTCAAAATGGAACAAAGCCTTAAATATAAAACAAAATAGTATGTGTGTGTGTGTGTGTGTGTGTGTGTGTGTTCACATAACAACCTCTAGAAAATAAAGCAGGAACAAATATCTTTAGAATCTTGGACAGGGACAGAATTGTCACCCTTGACACCTAATGCATAATTCACAAAAGCAGAAACTGATAAACTAAACCAGAACAAAATTTAAAACTTTTGCTCTACTAAAAGAAAAAAACAACAACAAAAAAAGAAAACCCAAGCCACTGGCTGCACCAGAATATTTGTAAACCACATATCTCACAAAGGACTATATATAAAAGGTATAATAAGGCCTCAAAAATTCAACAGTAAAAGCCAGGAGATTCAATTCAAAAATGCGTAAAAGCCATGAAAATAAATTTCCCTGAAGATCTAGAGATGGTTGTACTTATGGTTGTGTGTGTGTGTGTATATGAACTCATACTAAGTTCATCAGACATTAATTAAAATCGCAGTGACCTATTACTGCACACTCACTGAAATGGCTACAGTAAGTGCTGACACCATGATAGGCTAGCGACAATGCAACCAAGACCACTCCTACATGGCTAATGGGCATGTCATGCGGTACAACCATTCATTCCGTAAGGATTGGCCATTCCTTATAAGGCAAAATGTTAATTTATTATTTGACCCAACAATTGAGTATTTAACCTAGAAAAATAAAAACCTGTTTTCACACAAAATGTTTCAGACTAGGAGTAATGGGTGACATTGTTTGCCGCCCCAAACCAGGAAAAAAAGAAGCTCCTCAATGGAGGAATGACTGAAAAGCTATTATCTGTCCCCGCATGGAATGGAATCATTTAACACAAAGGAACAGATTATTGAAAACCAATACATGCAACAAATTGGATAAATCAAAAGCAAATTACAGGAAGGGGGGGGGGACTTATTGCCAAAGGTTATATATGATTTCACTAGTCTTGAATTGAAATTCTGGAGTCTAAGAATCCACCAGTAGTTACAAAAGAGTGTCAGGACATGAGAATGTTTACAATAAAGAGCACACAGTATCCTTTTTTAGGAACCAGTTCAAGTTAACGGTGATACTTGCCAAACAAATCTATTCACAAGGTAGAACTGCATATAACTAAAGATGTGCATGCGCTCTCGTGCACACACAAACACACACACACACACACACACACACACGAACATGCACACATATGTAAATCTGGTGAATTGTGAACGGAGGTGGCATCCCTTATCAGTGTCAGTTTCCTAGAGGTGAGGCACATGAATACTAAAGGGGAAGTGAATGAAGGATACAGGATTTCTCTAAGATTACATACATCTACAAGGAAGTAGACCATTATGTCAAAGCAAAGAGTTACATAGTTCTCCCCTAAATGTACTACTTCTCTAATGATGCATCCATTTCGTGGCTGACTTCTTCCTTCCCCTGTGCTGTTACTCTCTCTAGTCCTGAGGAAACACTCTGCTGCAATACATACTTCAGCCCTTTCTTTCCCGAGCGCCTAATCTGCGATTTCTTATTCTGACTAGGACAGGTCCTTTGGAGGCCGCCCATGTTTGATGCTGCATGAAATGGATGAAACATTTTCTGAGTCTTTTATAAAGACTTGTTTGTAAAATGGAAATAAAATAACTTATGTCCAGGGCTTATTTTTAAATTATATAGCTAAAGCACGCACACACACACACACACACACACACATAGAAAGCCATCGATCTATTGACCTTTTCCCACTAAAATTCTAAAACACAGCTTAATTTGTAGATAAATATACTGATACCCCCCCCCCCAAAAAAAATCCTTTGGTTTTTAGTTCCAAGGCTTATACTTAGAAAACAGGAAATGCATCTTTACAAGCACAGATTTCAGGTTGTGGATAGAGTGAGGCTAAATTCAGTTCTGAAGCATACCAATTTAGGAGCCCATAATAATTACTTGAAACCTACACTCTCCCTGAGGCCAACAGCTCTATCGATCATTTAATTACAAGTGACAGCCAAACAGCTGCTTGAACCTGTGACAAGCCCACACCAGACAGCCTACCATAAAGCACTCATACATTAGAGAAGATGAAGTCCTAAGATATGAACTCTGATGACGTCCTCTCACCCAGTCCACCTACAAAGTGTATGCTTCTTAGCCACGGTTCTCCTTAAATAGGCCTTAGATAGGTCATACTTTAAATTAGTGCCTGACCAGCACTGAGCACTGAGGGTTAAAACTCCACGTAAGCTGCTAAGCACACAGGGAACCATCCAAGGTAGAAGACAGGTCATTTCTTGGATACTAACTTTACCAAAGGACAGAGTGCAGGATAGCTAACTGCTGTTGGTCACTCACACTATTGCTTGAACAATCGTACAGAACACCAACTGCCAAGTAATTCTCCAGGTCCAAGTCTTCTTGTGCATTACTGTCTTAAAGCACTGATATAGCTTTGCAAAATAAATGCTTACCGGGCAAAATAACTCTGTTTCCGTTCCTTCTGTTCCTTCTTCTCTTCCTTAGTATCCATAATACCACAGCCAAAAGTGCAAAGGATTGGGAAACTTCCTTTTAAATCAGTGAGTCATATTCCTGCAATTAAAAAAAAAAAAAAAAAAGGCAACAATCACTTGAGACTTTTATAATGGCTAAAAATATGCAGAATAAAGCAGAGTTTCATGGTCCCAAACAAATGAAGGATAAACTTTAACCAGGAGACAGTCACATGAGTAGAGTACAAAATGCAAATGGGTTGGGAGAAGGCAAACCACAACACGATAATTAGAATGCTAAGCCCCGAAGCAGAGCAGGGATGGAGACCAAAGCAAAATGCTCTCTTCATAAGTAACAATGACTTCGAAACAAAAGCTTTCACTGACTAGAGGCTACTGCTAGAGGCTACTGCTGCAGATGCTACTTTTATTCACTCATTTAAAAAAAAATACCCTACACAAAATCTCTCTCAGTATTTCATTATAAATAGTTCCCACAGGTAAGAGTGAAGATAGCTCACTAGGTGTTCTACAGAGATGTGCTTTGTTCAAAAATAACAATGACTTCGGCATTCTCTTTTACCTTCAGTAACATGGCAGTTAAGAACATCCCACTTGAGCCAATAGGGAAATGAAAGCAGAGAGGAAACTCCTCTGAAAACTACCTGTGCCTTTCTGCACCAGCTCAGCCTTCCCCCAGCCCCAGCACCACACACTCAACTATGCTTGCTGTAGTGGTTTAAACCAGTAATAAAAGCTTGTTTCTAGAGCAATCTTCCCTAAATACTACTTTTCATCATGCTTTTCCTCTGTTCAAAATTCTCCGTGTCCACTCAGGACCAGCTTCAGCAAGTTTAATTTCCTACAGCGCACTTGACCAGTCTCATGTACAATCATCAATAAAATTTAACTTCCTTATTTTTTCTTTTTTATAATGTATTCACTCTATATCCCTATTGTAGCCCCCTCCCTTATCTCTTCCCAGTCCTATACTCTCTCCTCTTCTTCCCTATCCCACTTCCCTAGACCACAGAAAGGGGGAGCCCTCTTCCCCTATCATCTGACCCTAGCCTATCAGCTCTCATCAGGACTGCCTAGATCCTCTTCCTCTGTGGCCTGGCAAGGCTGCCCAGCCAGGAGGAAGTGATCAAAGAGTAGGTAACAGAGTCCATATCAGAGATAATCCCTGCTCCCCTTACTAGGAAACCCATATGGAGACTGAGCTGTCTATGGGCTACAGCTGAGCAGGGGGTCTAGGTCCTCTCCATGCATGGTCCTTGGTTGGTACATCAGTCTCTTAAAGACCCTTGGGCCAAGATTTGTTGGCTTTGTTGCTCTCCTTATGGAGCTCCTGTCCCCTCCTGGTCCTTCTATCACCTCATTCTTCCCTAAGACTCCCTGCACTCTGCCCAGAGTTTGGCTATGAGTCTCAGTATCTGCTTAGATCCCCTGCTGGGTGGAGTCTTTCAGAGGACACCTATGGTAGGCTCCCTATCTATTCCCTCTCTTCAACCACTTCCGATGTCTGTTCTATTTGCCCTTCTGAATGAGAATTAATCATCCTCCCTAGGGTCCTCCTTGTTATTTAGCTTCTTTGGGTCTGTGGATTGTAGTATGGTTATCCTGTATATTAAATGGCTAATATCTGCTTTTAAGTGACTATATACCATGCATCTTTCTGCTTTGGGGATACCTCACACAGGATGATCATTCTAGCTCCATCCACTTGCCTGCAAGCAAAGTACATTTATTAGATACAATATGGTTTGTGTATCTATCTCAATTCAGTCTAGTTTCATCCACAATATACATTATAGGAAAGGCACTATTTTACATATCAGAGTTCAATGAGGCATTAGATTTGAAATGTTATGAGACATCTACTGTTTCAGAGGGACACAGCTGCCACAGGACACTGCAGAAAGAACAACCACTTGAAAGCAGCATCTCAAAATGTCATGTTGGACACGACAAAAATGCTTTATTTTGGGTCAATTAAAAGCCTTAATGTTTTAAAATTATTTTTAACTCTATGTTTGTGTCTGTGTCTGTGTGGGGGTATGTGCATGTAAGTGCAGGTTCTTGCCAAGGCCAAAGGCCTCAGATTCCCCTGGAGATGGAATTACAGGCAGTTGTGAGCTGCCTTCTGTGGATGCCGGGAACCAAACTCAGGCATTCTTCAAGAATAGTAAATGCCAGCAACTATTGCTGATATAAACTCATTGGTTGGCTTTTTGATCACCTCCCCCTAAGCGGGGAGCAGCCTTGCCAGGCCACAGAGGAAGACAATGCAGACCCTGATAGGCTAGGATCACAGGGAAGGGGAGGAGGACCCCCCCCCCATCAGTGGACTTGGGGAGGGGCTTGGGAGGCGATGAGGGAGGGGGCTACAGCTGAGATATAAAGTGAATAAACTGTAATTTATTAAAAAAATAAATGATTTTTTTAAAAAAAATAGTAAATGCTCTTAACTGCTGAGTCATCATCTCTTTAAACCAGAGTCATCATCTCCTTAAATCACTCCGCCTCACATGCTAAGGACGGGGCTTCCTAAGACAGGAATAGGGAAGAAGTTCAGTTTGAACCCAAGGAAGGGAACAGAAGAGCTCCCTACTGCCATAGCACCAAGTGTGCAGCACAGTAGCCTGGGCCTGAAGAGAAAGGCACAGGAAGGATAAGGGTCCTGGAAGAAAGACCTTGTTTGTCATGCTAAAGACCCATGCACCATCCCATCTAGGAATCCTGTGCTCCCACTGTGTGAGGCCACTGTGAGCCACCTCTAAGTGAGCACACCAAAGCCAGGGGCTGCTTCTGCAACAGCTGTGCCATGAGCAAACACTTCAATGGCTGTTCATGAGAACACCAACTTTATCATCCCTGATGTGTATGAAAGAAAGTCATATGTATGATTCTTTGCTGAGTCAATATGGTGGAATCATGATCAGACAATGTCTTGAAAGAACGAACATAGTAGAGTTGTCATAGAGAACTTAGGTTTAAAATTGGTTAAGAGAAGGCTGCTGGGGCTGGAGAGATGGCTCAGTGGTTTAGAGCATTGACTGCTCTTCCAGAGGTTCTGAGTTCAATTCCCAGAAACCACATGGTGACTCACAACCATCTATACTGGGGTCTGATGCCCTCTCCTGGCATGCAGGTGTACATGCAGTCGGAGAGCTCATATATAAAATAAATAAATCAATCTTTAGAGAGAGAGAGAGAGAGAGAGAGAGAGAGAGAAAGAGAGAGAGAGAGAAGGCAGCTCAAAAGCAGGCCATAGTACTTAGTACATAAAGGAGAATGAATTCGAGGAACACTGAGAAGCGAGGCGCATTAAGATTTGTTGGTCTATTCAATACAGATAGTGCAAGAGGAGGAGGACTGAAGGTCCTCCATGTTTCTGCTTTGGGAAGTAGGTGCACGGTGACAGCAGAGTTACCACTCAATGTACAGGGGGCACGCTGTGTGGGGGGTGGTGTATAAGGAGATTGAGATCAATTTTGGATATGCATGGCTTCTAAGGGTCTCTGGGTGGTCAACTGGAGACATTCTCTAGTCTTTTGGCTAATTTGGTTACAATGAAAGCACAGGAGGACAGAAAAAGCAAGAGGAAAAAAAAGAACAAGAAATGGTTGACTTAGGGGAAAAGGAAATAAAAAGGGAAGAAAAAAAAAACAACACTGTGAGATCACCCTGGAAGCTTGGCACAAGCTGTGCCATCAAATAAATACGATAATGAAAATGAAATAAAATAATGCAAATTTAAAAAAATAAGCCAGTGGAGAGAACAAACAGGGGCAAATAGCCAATGTGTGATAGCAACTTTGAGCTGTCAAAAAATAACCCTTAGGATGGAACATATAAGCGGCTCTATCTTGATGAAAGTAACAAGCATTCAGGGTAGTTAGGACTGCAATAGGTGAAGAGAGATGAGGGACCCCAAGATGAGGGACAGAACTAATCAGGATAGCATAGGAAAAAAGAAATCAATCTTGGTGGATGCAACCATGTCAACCATTCCGGCCTATTAGGTTCTTTGTCGATCCTTAGAACCACTTCACTCTGAAATTTCCCCTGTCTTTGGGGTGGGGCGGCTGAGCTGTCAGCTAATTTCCCTTACTGAACAGCATAGAACAGGGATTCAGAGCCAGTGTTGTACACTCTGGTGTCTTGTAAAAAACTTTGGAGTCAAAAGCAATTGGAGATGGGCTAGAAAATGCAGCATGGGATCTACAGCAGCCAGTGCTTCAAGCAAAGGCCACGCAGCCAAGACAGACGCAGCTGGCCTCATCAACTGTCACTGAAGCCAAAGAGCAGTGAGCATGGATGCCAAACCCCAGCGAGATGAGGTACTTTACGTTCATCCACAAATCTGTGGGATAAATGAGAGAAAGGAAAGATGGGAGCTGCCAACTCCAGTTAGCTCTGTCTCACGCTATGGTTTGAACTCAGGGCTCTTTCTCAATTCTAGCCTTTTCTTCATCCCTTTCCCAAGATTGAGGTTACCCTGTTTCTTTCCCTCTGGACCAGATCTAGCACAAACCTTTCCTATGTGCCCTTTTCTCTCCTCTTCAGGAATGTAGTTCACCTGCTATCTGTTACCCCAGGACATCGCATCATACACTGTGTGACACGCCTCCTCATTTAGCTTCCACAGGTCCAAACCATAAGCTGCCTTCAGTCCGGACATCATCTAGGCTGATACTTCCTTTGAGTTCCCTAAGCATATGGTACTACAATTGGTAGAAAATTCAGACAAAACTTATTTAAGCAAGAGGTCAAATTAATGCAGACTTGGTGATAAAAGTTCAACACTGGGTAAAGCTTAAATGTGTTTGATTATATATATATATATATATATATATATATATATATATATATATAT
>NW_026585797.1:25142869-25193009 GCF_907164565.1 Psammomys obesus
ATATATATATATATATAATATATATTATATATATATTATATATATATAATGTTGGTGGGTGATGTTCTTTCCAGGTTCCTTCAGGGTCTTGAATTGACTCAAATCCTAGGTTCTCCATCATGAATGGGCCATGTGGCTTATTTTAAAATTCTCCTTCGCATAGAACCAATCTGTGATGTTTATTAGATTTCCCCTCATGAATAAAAATAAAGCCATGACAATGTAATTGGATTTTTTTTTATATTGAAAGCTGAGACAGACACTAGTATTTGATTCCAGAAGAAAAATATTGCTAAAAATAAGCAAAAGAGGGAAGGAGTACACGACCCACAAACTGACATCTGCTGCTATTGCTTTCTTTGGAACTAATCAAGTCAAGGACCCCTCCCCAGTATTCCATTAGATAAATTAAAACATGCTAATTTTGTTTGGTTTGAGTCTGTGAATTTTAAGACGATTCTTTAAACAAGACAGATGTACTCGCTTCATCTGGAAACTCGGCAGCAGAGAGAGCAGGAAGAGGTCTGCCATGGACACTATGAAAACGACGCAGAGAACACCACACAGCAGCCTTCACGCTTCAGAGAGGAGCCAACGCTCCCAACTCAGCCTCTAATGGGAACTCCATTTTCCCTGGTAAGTGGTTATAATGGGCTTCTTAAAAGCCCTTCATTCATTTAATGTTGACTTTTCCTCACATCAATACCCTCTAGACAAGAGTCTCCTGCATTTATGGTCTATTGAAGCCCTAAAAGTGTTTTCTGAGGGGGTACAATATAAATCTTTCATCTAAATGTTTCTTTTTTGCAATTTTAAACTAGAATGGCCAATATCAACCTAAATTCAGTTCGTTTTTCAAAAACACAGAAAACCCTTTCCTTATTAAAGCTATGACCCAGACAAGGTTTTTGTTTTGCTTTGTTTTGTGTTATCAGTAAAGTGTCCTCTGTGTGAGACTGTCTAGCACCAGTGACAGAACTCAAGAGCAGAACTAGAGATCCCCTATTCTATCAAGCCACTATGGACTACAAAGTACTGCAAGGCTTCCGAACCCCCATCTGACACACTGTAGGTCCCTGAGCAGGCAGGTGTAACTAGCTGAGGCCAATCCCCAAAACCCATCCACTGTATTCCCAGAAACATGCTTCCTAAACACAAGTGACATAATGACAGGAACATGCACTGCAGGCTTTGTTACACTGAACTTGGACACTTCAGAACAGACCAACAGGTACCTTTTATGCACACACTCCCTTCTAGAAAATTACACAAAGCAAAACATGGCAAATGTTCCTTCTCTCTCACAACCATATTTGAACAATGGAAGGATATTAAAAATTCGCTATTAGCCCAGGTCAGAAATTTGAATGTTTTTCTTAACCACAAAAAAAAAAAAAAAAAAAAAAGGAAGAAAGTCTCAGAACCAATGCAAATGTGTGCCACAAACCTATGAGAAAGCCAAGAGGCAGGCAATGCCCAAATAAACAAATATATAGTCACATACAAAAAACAGCAACCACAAAGCAGAGATGTCGGGGCTGGAAAGAGCCCAAGGTTATACATGAACCAAATTAACAAACAAGGGAGGGTTAAGAATCCATCGAGGATGCTGTCCCTAGGGAAATGCACCTAAGTGTTTGAATGACAGAGTAAGTGTCGGACTCCGTTCTAATTCAGTTTGTCTTCCTTGGAAACCTGAATTAAAAAATGAGTTTCAGTGTGCTCTTACCGAATAGTGAGGAAACCCTACCCAAACCACTACATACAATAGATGAAGATCCATCTCTAGTCTAGACTGGTTGTTTTACAAGTTCTAAGAAGAGGAAATTCATATGAGGTCTCTCTAAGACAAAAACAGAACAAAACAAAAACAGTAATCAGGAGTGATCAAATATGCAAGAAATGCTGTAAACCCGGAAATGGAAAAGGGTTTGATTTCAACGAAAGTTAAAGAGAATTGTGTAAACGATGCACTAGAGGACATTGCAGAGATCCCAAGGACACTGCCAGAGCAGGAACCAGTGACCCCTGAGGGTTCAGCACGTCTTCAGAAAGCCACCGACTCAGCAGAACCACAGCGGATTCCTGTTGAACATCTACTGAGGACCTGCAGCAGATGTGTGGGGGGAGGGCAGCCTCAGCAGCCTGGATGCTCACCAAGGGCTGGAAGCATTGGCTCATCAACCACTAAAGATGAAAAATGTGTTGTGCTCCAGTGTTGGCAGCTACAGAGATACGCAGAGCACAGAGGGAGCCAGTGACTGCCTGGAAGAGGAAGGGCACCGGGGACAGTCTTAGGTGACGTCAGTGCTCGGTTATGGAGGAGGAGGAGTCAGCGGGTGAAGAAGAGGTTGGGTGGAGTGAGGATGTAGAAGCGATACCCCCCACCACCACCGGAACAAGTGGTACTTAGAGAATCCTGAGCAGTCTGGCCTGGCCGGAGTATAATGTTAGGAGGAGAGGATGTTTAAGGGATACTGGCGTGGGCAACCACCAATGACCTAATTTTCCTTTTACTTATGAAAACCCTAACCTGAGGATCTGGAAGGGAGATGTAAGCACCGAAAAGACATTTGATTCTCTCCATCTGCTGATGGACAAGATGGGGAAATGGAAACTGGATGAATGGATGGATATTTTCATGCATAAGAAAAATCTCAGGAACGGGCTACTGGACTAACTAACCTACCTTGGAGCTAGAAGATTGTCTCAGATTTTTCTACCTGCAACAGAAATGACACTGGTAAAATCCTTTGTATCCAGCATTCTATCCTTTCCTGGAAATTTACCACAAGCATAAGCCCTTTAGAAAGATGTTGAACCTCTGATTACAAAATTAGAAGTCAGAAAATCCTCAGCTGTATGGAAAAGTGGGTCAATTGTTATAAAGTGGTATTTTTATAAACTGGAATTTACCACTAGCACTGGAAAGGCACCAAGGAAAGAGAGAGGTGGAGTTTCTGCAACCACATAAAGACTGAACAAAGGACAATTCAGACCAATTTCCCTGATAAACATAGATGCAAAAATTCTCAAATAAATACCTGCAAACTTAATCCAAGAACACATCAAAAAGATCATCCACCACTATCCAAACAAAGATGGTTCCATATATGTAAACTGATAAATGTAATCCACCAGATAAATGGACTAAAAGACAAAAACCACATGATCATCTCATTAGATGCAGAAAAGGCCTTTGACAAAATTCAACACACCTTTCATGATAAAAGAGAGATGATAAAAGAGATAAAAGAGAGGTTAGGGGTACAACGATACACTTCAACATAATAAAGCCACTGTGCAGTCAGCCTATACTCAGCATCGACTTAAATGGAGATAATCTCAAAGTATTTCCACTAAAATCAGGAACAACAAGGAAAAGGTTGTTCACACTCTCCATATAGTTCATAATGGAACTTGCTGTCATAGATAGGAAAATAAGACAACTGAAGGAGATCAATGGGGATAAAAATAGGAAGGGGGAGAAGTGAAAGTATACTTATATGTAGATGGTATGATAGTATTCATATGTGACCCTAAAAATCCCACCAGGAAATGTCTACAACCAATAAACACGGAAAAGTGCCAAGACACAAGATTAACACACAAAACCCACTATGCTTTCTATGTACAAATGACAAACAGGTCGAGAAGAAAATCATGGAAACAGCACATTTCACAACAGCCTCAAGTGATATAAAATATTTTAGGATAATTCTAACCAAGTGAAAGACTTGTACAGTAAAATTTCAAGTCACCAAGGAAAGAAATTGAAGATGTCAGAATATAAAGAAAGATTTCCCATGCTCATGGATAAGTAGGATTAATAATAGTAAAAATGCCCATTCTACCAAAAGCAATCTATAGGTTCAATGTTATTCCCATCAAAATTCCGACACAATTCTTCACAGAACCTGAAAGGACAATTTTCAGCTTCATAGGGAAACACAAAGAAATGCAAGGTAGCTAAAACACTCCCATGTGACAAAAGAATTGCTAATGGTACTACCATCCCTGACTTCAAATTGTACTGCAGAGCTATAGTAAAAACAGCATGATACTATCACAAAACATACATGTAGATCAATGGAATCGAACTGAATATCCAGACATAAGTCCACAAACCTCTGCATATCTTATATTTGATATCTAGAAATACCACTGGAAAAAAGACAGTGTCTTCAAGGAATGGTGCTGGCCAAACTGGATGGCTGCACATAGAAAAATGTAAATAGATCCATACTTACTACCCTGCACAAAGCAACTCCAAATGGATTCAAGACCTCAACAGAAGTCCAAATACACTGACTCTGATAGAACAGAAAATGGGGAATTGTCTTGCCATAGCTGGCACAGGAAAAGACATGTTGAACAGAATACCAATAGCATAAGCACTTAAGAGTAACAATTAACAAATGGGACCTCATTATATAAACATTATATACACATATGTAAACAGAGAACTCTCAAGAGGAAACAAAAAGGCCTGAGAATCACTTAAAAATGTTCAAAATCCTTAGTCACCTGGAAAATGCAAATCAAAACTACTTTGAGATTTTACACCAACCAAAGTGGCCAGTATCAATAAGAGAAATGACAGCTCATGCTGGTGAGGATGAGTTGGATAAGAGGACTACTCACCCATTGCTGGTGGAGGAGCAAACTTGTACAGCCATTATGGAAATCAGTGTGGTGGTTCCTAAGAACGATGAGAATTGATCTACCTCAAGATTCCATATGCCACCTGCTCTATAGTGTTCATTTTTGCTCTACTCATAATAGCCAAAAATTGTAATCAACCCAGATGTCAATTAGCAGAAAATGTGATACATTCATACAATGGAGTATCACTTAGCCATTTAAAAAATGAAATCATGAAATTCACATGTAAACGGATGGAATGAGAAAAAAAAATCAACCTGAGTGAGGTAACTCAAACCCAGAAAGACAAATATGCCATGTTTTCTCTTATATATGGATGTTAGCTGGTAAGCCATTGATAAGTTACAATCCACATAACAACAGAGGTTAGGTAGAAATTAAGAGACTAAGGAGGCAGGAGGGAAATAATTACTTTGAAATTGTGAAGTACTCTGACCTCATGGGGGAGGGGAAAAAATTTAGCTATAATTTTCCAAGAATCTGGGTCAAGAAATAAGCCTTTTCTTTTAAAGGCTTACTTCATACAAAGTTGCTCCATTAAAGGCAGCACCATACAAAGAGCTCTGTAGAATCCTGTGTAGAGTTCTCTGTGGTAGACAGGCATGGAGCAGAAAGGAAAGGACCTTGCTACCTACACTCTGGGTGTGTCTTCCCAATTTGATTAACCTACAGGCCAACTGTGGCACTTTGACTAGGTTTGGCCCCATAGACTTGTGTGTTTGAATGCTTGGCCCACAGGGAATGGCACTATTAGGAAGTGTGGCCTTATCAGAGTGGGTGTGCCGATGTTGATGTAGGCTTTTAGGTCTCCTAGGCTTAAGCTCCGCCCAGTGTGGAATTCCAGCTGTAGACAAATAGTCTCTTTCTGGCTGCCTTCAGATCAAGATACAGATCTCTGAGCTTCTCCTCCAGCACCATGGCTGCCTGCTGGCTGCCATGCTTCTCACATGATGATAAATGAACTGAACCTCTGAAACTGTAAGCCAGCCCCACTTAAATGTTCTCTTTTATAAGAGTTTGCCTTGGTCATGGTGTCTCTTCACAGCAATAAAACCCTAACTAAGACACCAATCTAAGACTTCCCTCCCAGACAAGTGTAGATTTTGCTAAATTGACAACCAACATTAGCCACCACACTAGAGGGTACTTCCTGATTTTCACCCAATCTGTCATGTGATGCCTGACCAGCAGACTAGACTTCAAGCACTGACGTACTTATTCTGACACAGAGCAACTAAGTCTGGCAGAGTCGTTGCTCCTGACCTGATGAATCGGCTTCCCGTGGCTGCTGTTCCTTCTTCAGTTTTAGGACAAATACAAAGGACATGTGGAACAGAACCTGGACCTCAGCCCTGCCAAGCTCAGCAGAGAGCAGCCAAACCGCAGTCAACCTGCAGGCTGGTCAGCGTGACATAAATACTTGGGAGTTTAAAGCCACTGAGGTTTTGGAGGCCATTGCGAAGCATTTCCAGAACCCAAAGCCCAATACCGCTTCAGGAATGTCCTGACCCACATAAGGAGTTTCACAAGAAAGACCAAAAATCATACCCAATATAGTTGTGTTTATAATAGATTTACAGGCAGTCCTGGAATAACAGAACCCACAGATGATGCAACCAGCCAAGGACCATTCTTTCTTCCAATTGTCTTTTATCTCACACCCACTTTGCATGGATATAGAATATTCACTAAAGAGCCATCAGATGACACCCAGTGCAGTCTTGGGACAGTCACGCAAAGACTTTTATATTCCTTGATGTTATGGGTTGAATATAATCTTCCCCGAACCACAGGCTGAACTCACAGTCTGCAGTCCCTCATCCTGGGCCTTTATTTGGGAAGTAGGTCGCTAAAGACGCAATTAGTTAAGATTCAGGTCATGCTTCAGTGTGTGGATCCCTGATCAATACAATGGCTTCTTTATAAATGACTATGCATTAACAGACAGGGAAAGACTGCAAGGTAAAGAGTGAGCTTAGAGTGCTGTGGCTACAAGCCAAGGAAAGGCAAGGGCGGCCAGCAAGTGATCTGAAGTAGAAACGGTGAGGAGGGGATTCTTCTACAGGTGTCAGGGGGACGGTGTCTTTGCTGATAAGCAGATTGGGGGACACCTGCCTTCAGAAGCACAAGAGAATACATTTCTATATTTGTTAGATGTTTTATTTTATGTGTACATGAGCACCACGCCATGCCCTGGGTCCTCAGAGGCCAGAACAGGGTGTTGGATCTCCTAGAACTGCAGCTACAGTTTTGAGCTACCTACCTACCTACCTACCATATAGGTGGTAGGACTTGAACCTGGGTTTTCTGAATGAGCAACAAGTGGTCTTAGCTGCTGAGCCATCTCTCCAGCCCCTATTTCTGTGTTTTTAAGACACCCTTATCTATGCTATATTGTCATGACAAACCTACCATGAAAATATAGATTGTAAATTACTCTTCTGTATTATCACTGTTTCAAAGGCATGTTGTTGCAAAAATGTTTACTTTCCCGTCAGCATTATTATGCCTCTGTTTCTCATCATTGGAGAGGAAATGTGAGAATGCCATTCAGGGAACTGGAAAATACTGTGTTGAATAACCACAGACATCCATCCAGTCAACACTGCTAACCAGGACATAACTGCATAAGAACTGACCTGATTATCAAGAAAATATTTTGACATAAAAGAGAGTTTAATGTATTCTTAGAATGCATGGCTGCTATTGTGCTGTACACATCACACTTTAGTAATTCAGTGAACAAAATCACACAGCTAGATTTCTCAGTGCACTCTTCCATGACCTGTGTCATTCTGTTTCATTCTTCTACATTTTTTTTTTCTCAATCAGACTGTGATTCCTGAAAAGACATGGAATGTGTCTGTGCTTTGCAGTATAAGACAGGTTTACACACTGGGATGGTATGAATGATAATGGTCCCTATAGGTTCATATATGTTTGGTCCCATTCAGTGGAACTGTTTGGAAAGGACTAGGGGCGGGGCCTCACCAGAGGAGGTGTGTCACTGGAGGTGGGTTTTGAGGGCTTCAAGCAAATGGGATTCCCAGTTGGCTCTCTCTGCCTTGGCCTGTGGATCAGGTTGTGAGCTCTCAGCTACTGCTCCAGCACCCTGCCTACAGCTATGCTCCCTGCCATGATAATAATGACCTCCAACCCTCTGGAACAACAAGCCCCAATAAACTCTTTTATAAGTTGTCTCTTCACAGAAATGGGAAACTAAGACACACAGGAAGATTCATCACAATGCCCAGCTGAGACTGGACACATTTTTTTAAAAATTACCTATATGTGAGGGGGGGGGGTAAATATGTACACATGAGACAGGTACCTGGGGAGGCAAGAAGAGAGCGCTGGATCACCTGGAACTGGAGTTGCCAATGGTTGTGAGCAGCCTGACATGGCTGTTGGGAACCCAGCCTAGGTCCTCGGTAAGAGCAGCAAGCACTCTTAACTGCTGAGCTATCTCTCTGCAGCTCCAAACTGGTTCTGACTTATAGTCAAATACAGAAACTAACCGTAGGTAATAAAATAGTAGTTCTTGTCACTATTAAGATCTTTAGGTGCAGAAGGGATAAAGCGAATAAATTCTAATAAATAAATAAAATTTTTAAAAAGCATATCCCGCATCTGTAGAAGTATCTGAGCTTAAAATCCTATTTTCAACAAACAATAACAAAACCCATGTCTGTTTACTAACATACACCTTATATGATATATAAAATAGAAATCATAAAGATGATATAGACATTCTAAATTTCTCTTCTCATAGCTGATGGGGTGTGTGAGTCCAACTTTAGAACCACTGGCCTAGACTGTAAGAGCAGTTATATAAAATATTTCCTGGGGTTTTTGTCCTTTCCAGAAAATATAAGATCTATAAACTTCTAATACATTTAAAAACCTCAAATATATCCCCTGATAGGTTCATGAAACTATCTACAGCAAACAATGTTTTATAGATGATAACAACAAGGATTAATTAGTACATTGGTGGACCCTACTGTAAATGCACTGGCCACTGGGCATTCTCTGCCACTGAACAGTTCGAGTTTGAGATCTGTGGAAGGCAAATCTAGAATCAGATTTTCACTGCATTAAGCTAAGACCAAAAGAACCAAAAGATGAAATATTCTAAGCCTGAATACAAGAAAATGAGAAGCACATACAATGGGGATGAATGAACTCAAAATTCATCAATCACTGCTAAGAATGTCAGCTCAGAGAAACATCCTATGGTCTGTGTTCCATTTATATGTGGGTAATGGTGTGCTAAAAAAAAACCCTGAAAGCCATAGAGCAACACAAGATGCAGTCCCTGTAAGCTTACTGTAAGGACAACTAGGCAGTAAGGCATGTCAGCATTTAGTTCCCTTAGAGCTTGTCTGTGAAATATCAGCCAGGTGTGGATGACTGAAAAAGTGTGGAAGAAAGATTTAGCTAGGGAAGGGAACGGAAAGCTTGAAGGCAGGAATCCCTCTCTTGTGTGACGGATTGCTAATGTGGGTGGGAATCCACTTCAGCTGCAGACCCTGGGCAGACGAGATGCCCTTACGTCATCTATGCAGTATCCTTTGGGCTAAACTCTAAAGGAGGCACCTCTATAACCACAGAAACCTTTTCATTTGCTTTATTTTTAAAGAGAAGCCAAGGATTGAGCTCACTGGGAGAACACTTGAGGCTCTGGGTTCTATCTGCAGAACAGCAACATGGACAGACAGAGAGAGAGACACACAAACACACACGCACCGCACCACACCACACCACACCAACCACACCCTGCAAACTTAGGACAGGTCTATACACAAACCAAGCAAGTTAATTGCCAGAAAATACCAGCAGATGATGTGTGGGTGAAGATTTTGAGGAAGTGAAATTACAGTAACTTTGAAAAGAAGGGAAAAATAAAACACATTAAACTGAATATACAATCTGTAAAGACAAGAATACAAAAATTCCATGATCTATGAGATTTGCAACATTTGATAATCATCATTGCAAAACATGAACAAGTAAAATGTGAGAAAAAGAAAATATAAATCATGCTCTCAGAAGATAGAAAAAAAAGCTTTAATATTTTATCATGTTTTGGGCCTTTCTTCCATGCAGACATACTATAAAATCAAATTAGGATCCCTTCTCTTGATATCTCGCCCATCCTCCCAGACAAACTGGGCACGCCACTGAAAACACAATCTGATACTTCAATTATTGTGAACATCTCCCACATGCTTAAATATTATTTAAAACCATTATTTTAATGACTAAGTGTATATGCACTGTCATTTAAAAAATTGGTTTCACTGCTGGATTTTTCTCAGATTATCATAACAATACGACAAGAGCCAACAGAACTGCTTACTTCGCACCAGGCGGGTTTCCAAGTTCTTTATATAAATTAATGTTCTGAGTGATGGAGGAGGCTAGATACTATTATTATCTTCATTTGACAGGTGATAATTGAGAAACTAAACTGCCTCAGTTCACATGGGCAATAACAGTAAGACAATCCCGTAAGCGTCTTGCTGCAGCACCCTGCTCTTACCCCACCTACCACGCCACCTGCCTCATTATCACCTTAGTGTAGACCCAGGGGAGAATCCCTGGGCCTGAGGAATTCTAAGACTAAGCTGCCTTCCATCTAACAGGTAGCAATATATCCATACTCTAACCTGTGCGATCTGAAATAGTTTCTCCTTTGTCAGTATTGTTACTGACTGTTATAATCTAGTTACAATAAACTCCAATGCTTTGATGCAAGAAAGTCAATGATCATCTACATCTTAGCTAGTTTAAATTTCTATTTTGTGAATTTTCCATTTCTCTTCCCAACTATAATTTTTTTTTTAAGTTAAGGCATATTAAATTGAAATTACTTTGGAACCGGACTGAAAACATTAAAGAATATTGCTAGTTGTCTGTGTCAGTGGGATTTAATAGATGGGCACTCTTTGGGGAAAATGATCACAGCTCAGCTGTAAATATCTAAGGTTACAGAATTGAGCAGGCTCTCCCAGCACATAGAGCAAGAGCCTGCATTGTGGTTTCCACTATGCATTTGAGGCCACATTCATTCAGACCCCATAATATTTCTCTGTTGCTTGGAACACTCTCAGTCTCGTCTCTCAACGTGTTTGGGAAAACAAGACTGTAAATCTGAGGTTTGTGAGGTGAGGTCAGAATTACAGAGGGAAACAGAGATCTGGAGAGAGCACAGCCTGAGGAATCCTCCCGCATTCGTCCTATGCTACGAGGCATAGCAATTTGCTTGAGATAATAATCTACCAGCCAGAAATTTCACACAAACAGGGCTAAACACTGTCAAAGACTGTTAATAGGTCACAAAAGCTGTCACCCCACACAAGGCATTTTGTAGTAAACTGAGTGCCTGGCATACCCTCCCGGTTGGAATTTAAAATGTCTCACATAATAAGTTACTTTTTAGGATAGGCTGCTTCTGGATAGCGTCTGTCAAAGACAATGTTGAATACTTTTGACTTCTAAAGGGGGCCTTTCTTCTTGTTAGAGCCCTAAATTTCATGACACCTCTCTGGAGGGTCTAAGTACCAATCCCAGAGAAAAGCCTAACATTGGAAGCACAGAAAACACCCCCCCCCAAACAAGGATCGTAATGAATATAGAAGTTATTTTTCAAGAGCATTGACACAATATTTGGTTAAGAGTTATTAAATCAAGCCCGGATTACTGAACATGATAAGGACATGTATTCCTCGGAAGTTGAGTGGGATGGAAAGATGAAGGAATGGACAGTTAAGACTTCAACTTTGTTTCCTGTTGCCGACCAGTCTTACTTGTTAATTAAAACCACAGCTCAGTCTGAATAGAAGGACAATTCTACAACTTACGAGAAACGTCCAGTCTGATAATTCTCAGGACAGAAGCCCTGTGTGGGCCATTACAGCTCTGTCAGTTTACAGACTTTCAACTAAAAAAAGCCTCTGGAGGGGATGCCTGAACTGTGTTTCCTTGCTAAGAAAAATGGAGACTGGTGTTTTTTTTTGTTGTTGTTGTTTGTTGGCAGGCTTTTTTTTTTTTTTTTTTTTTTTTTCACAGTCTTACTAGGGAGCTTTTATTGTTCTGGAACTCATTACTTGGACCAGGCTGGCCTCCAACTCACAGGAATCCATCCACCTGCCTCTGCCTCCTAAGTGTTGGCATTAAAGACATGCACCACCACAACCAGCTAAGAGGCTGGTGTATGCTAAGGAAAGGGAACAGCAAGAAGTGTGCATGTACATGAAGTGATAACCAGTTCTACATCACTAAAATAAAATTCTTAACACGCGGCCAATAAATCAAATAGGATGTGTGGTAGCTGATGGTGTCTTAAAGGGCCCTGTCAGCTGAAGAAGGGACCCAGCCTAAGAATGGCCTTGGGTGAAAAGGTGTCAAAGAGTAGGGGACAGAAGAGGAAGTGCTCAGAACACAGGAGCAAACTAGATGCATGCCTTGCAGGGACCGTGGACAGAGTCTGAAGAGACAGCATTAGCAGGAAGGTGAGTGAGGTACAGAGGGAAGCGGAAGGTAGACTCTAGATCCTAAACCCCTGAGGTACCAGACCAGTGGTGGGAATAAGTCAGAGAAACAGTAGAGACAAAAGATTAGGCTTTGTGTCCACACTTGTATATGCAAAAAAAAAAAAAAAAAAAAAAAAAAGGAAAGAGAAAACTAAAAAAGAAAGAGAGGAAGGAAGGAAAGATAAAACAAACAAGGAAAGAAATATCTCTGGAGGGTTTTCAGCTGCAACCTCTAGCTATGCAGAGATAGGAAAGAAGAGACTAGGGAGTAAAAGGAAACTTTCAGTGTATACCTAATGAGTCACAGGAAGCTATTACTTAATCTAAAAATTACTTCTAAAAAGAAACAGAGGCAGTTAAATGAGATGCTACTCTCCTAATACTTTCTAACTTACTAGTACATGTCAAGCTACACTTGAATTAAGACTGTTTTTAAGCCAGAGTCCAGGTTTTCAGTGACAGAAGGAAAAGAGACAATTTTTTCTGCTACACTGAGAGACAAATGCATCAAACAAAGTATCTCAAGGTGGTAAAATAACTACAGACCCAGCACAGTTCGACCAACTTAAGTTAGCTACCATAACTACACAATGAAAAGGGTCTAGCCAGTTAACGAGGGGAACTCAGTCACTTAAACATCCCGGTAAATGAAAGAGACTCTGAGAAGAATGAGTGTTGTGATTTATTAGAACAGGGCTAAAGTCATACAGTCTATGGACATGAGGTCACACTGGCCATCACAGTAATTGTTGAGCTAATTGGATTCACTCTTTGGCTAAAATTAACTTTTGAAAAACTATACAGAATCCAGATAGAAACTGAAGATATTACTGTTTCCCGTTTGTCTATTGTCTTAATTAGGGTTTCTATTGCTGCAGCAAAACACCATGACCAAAGAGCAAGATAGGGAGGAAAGTTGTTTTTTTTTTTTTTTTTTTTTTTTTTTTTTTGGCTTACACTTCCATATTGCTGTTCATTATTGAAGGAAGTCAGGACAGGAACTCAAACAGGAAGCAAGAATTGATGCAGAGGCCATGGAGGAGTGCTGCTTACTGGCTTGCTCTCCATGGCTTGCTCTGCCTGCTTTTTTATAGAGCCCAGGACCATCAGCCCAGGAATGATATAACCCAAAACAGGCTGGGCCCTCCGGCATTGATCACTAATTGAGAAAATACCTTACAGCTGGATCTCATGGAGGCATTTCCTCACTTGAGGCTACTTCCTCTGATCACTCTAGCTTATGTCAAGTTGACACACAAAAACAGCCAGCACATCTATATATACAAGCTCCAATATATCAAATTTAATATATTTAATTTATTTATTTAATGTACCAATTTGAAATGTGTTCATCAAAAACACCATGTGTCCAGATGTCACCTGATGCAATTCTTTCATTTATTTGGTTTCATGTATTGTATTTTTTTCTTAATACATTAAGAATGAGTCATCTAAATTAACATAATTCAATAAAATATGAGAACTATAATTAGATAAGATTCAGAATCTAGAGAAACAAGGTAAAACAAGCTAAAAGACAAAAGGTAAAGTCAGAATGCTAATAATACTAATCATATGTTTTTCACATGGTTATTAGAATTTGAGTAGTGAATCTGACTCTTGAATTCCTTGTCATCAAGAACAAAAAGGGAATATCCATCTGATTCTCTTTCTGCATGGCGGAAATAAAGTCACACATATATATTGTTCAGGGGATGGAAGGCTTTGCTTTGGCACCCAGAGCTCAGTGGAATTTCTTGCATAGACTTTAAACAGGAGCCTTCCCTTAGTCCCATCTATAAAGTGATCTAACAGTCATTTCTTTTCCACTGCCTGCTAAGTGAATCCTTCACAGAGCACACAATGGAGGGAATGCCAAGCTGCTGGACAAGGAAACCATGACGCATAGCTTGGAAAGTTCTCGCTAGACTCCTGGTCTAAATAAGAGGAAGACAGGTAAACGCCAACACCTTTGTTCAACAGAACCTCTAGAAACTGCTTTTTACCAATTAATCATACCAAATTTATAGCCAATATATATTATCTTGTGTGTGCAGAAACAGACTCACTTTGTGTACCTAGTAAGGAGGACAAACACAAGCTTTTTCTCCCACCATACATTCCCTGTATTTGAAATGGAAGATTATACAGATTTGCTCCATTTTATTTTTACTCATAATACTAACAATCTTGATTCTAGTGTATGTGTGAATTGAGAGGATTTTGTTTAATTAAGAAGGACTATTAGGGAGTGAGATTTTATAAATAGACATTTAACAAGAAAGCAGACAGATTTCTAAAATGACAACAGGAGGAAGATGCAGAAAGATTAGATGCAGAAATCCAGGCTTAGAATTTACATTGCTGTGGAGCACACAGAGGCAGGGTTGCAGCTGGCTCTTGAGGCAAGACCCAACACATGAGTCATCACATTGTAGAGATGCTACATTTCAATGCAGGACACAGGAAGAAAAACAAAACAAACAAACAAAAACAAAAAACCCACCTCCTCCTACAGTGAGGGAAGAAGCTCTGATTTGGTTGACTAATTTAAGAGCACACAGTCATAGCACATTGTTAAACTGCTCATGTTCTACTTGTTAAGTAAAGAAATAACTGTTAAAAAGAAGCTTAAAAGTAAGATATTTGGGAGCCTGGGGAGATAGCTCAGCAGTTAAGAGCACTGGCAGAGAGCCTGGGTTTAATTGCAAACACCGCAGTTTATAACTCCGGTCCCAGGAGCTCTGACCCCCTCTTCTGCTCTTTGCAGGCACTGTATACGCATTGTGTGCAAACTCACCTGCAGGACAGACACCCACACACATATAAACAATCTTTACAAGAAGTAAAAGGTGTATCCTAACCACGGGCTCTTTAAAAAAAGTACCAGGTGAGCAAGGACAAACAATGCAAATGAATTACTCAATAGCCTTGATTGTAAGGTTCTAAAAATGCCTATTATCTTTATTGGGTATGGGAACCTGCTTTGTTTTCATAAATTACAAAAGCTTGGTTTACTCAGATGCTCTCATCCAACAATTTCCCCAGTCTTCCTACCTCTGATCTAAATGTTCTTCTTCACCCATCTGAAACAACCCAACTAGATTAGAGAAGAAACAGGACTATATGACACTTTACCAGATTGTGAGAAAATAGGGATTCTGGGTAATAGTCTGGGTAGTGAGGAAGGAGAAGATGCATGGAAATTAGAAGGGGGGAAAGAGGAAAGAAAATGAGGCATTCCCTGTTAGATAAATGTGCTAAGCGGAGGATGAAAAGAAGTTAAAATGACTCATTAAATTTATGTGACAGGAAGACAAAGAAATATCAAAACTCAAACATTCACAGTGTAAAAGTAAAGCAAACAAAAGCTGCTGGACTTGTCCTTGTGTATAGTTTGGTTTCCCATCCCCCTTTTCTCCTAAAACAACATTTTGAAACAGAAAAGGCACTGGGTTGTCCAAACACCTCATTTTATAAATGATGATAACTAAAATGTTGTTTCAGGGCTGATGATGTTGCTCAAACAGGACCAGCCTAATACACTAGAAGCCTTGGGCCTAATCTTGGACCTGGTCCCTAGAATCACAAGAAGGAAAAAAAAAAAACAAAAACCAAACAACAACAACAAAATAACACCGAATCTCTATCTATATGGTATATGTGAAGTCACTTTAGAATCATAGTTCTTATAAATGTTTTGTTTTCATCTTTAGCTTTAGCATATATATTATGTATATAATATGTATTATATATAATGTATATATTATGTATAAACCACAGCTCAACTTGAAACAAGTCACCTGTTATTATTAGCCAAATCACTGTTCCTTCTGGAATAGCTTAAGAATTTTCTTTAAACATGAATTCTGCTTCTAAGTTGTTTTTGAAAGTATAATTGAAACTATCGATTGCTAATTCTGGAAAATGAGCAAGACGTGAACCCAAACGGAGAACTGCCTTTCTTGCTGCTGAGGCCAGAAATGTCAATAATAAAAAAAAAATAACAATAACCAAGTTCTCCTGTTTGTAGAAAGAAGCAATTTTTACATAGTTAATTGCACTAGAAACAAAACAAAACATATATTATAGTTTTTAATGATTGGGTTATATAATACATGAGGGTGAATATATACACACAGGTAGACTGTATTTCAAGTATATGCATATATAGCTTGAAATACAAATTCATTCATTCAACAAATAACCAGCAAACAGCTATAAGGCAACCAATGCAGAGGAATTACAGAATGGAAGAAGGAGGAGGTAATGATGATAATGATTCTGTCCTCTTGGCATTTGTATTGATTCGGTTCCCCAAAAATCTCTAATCCAAAATAGTGCCTATAAAAGTGGAGCTTTTACAATGATGCATTTTTCCAAAATTCTAAACCTTACTGCTTAGTGTAAAATGTAAAACGTTAGCCTGAGAGGAATGACTCTTGCTAAAAACCCTAATGTATGGATTTTACTTCTAGAACAGAAGAGGGGAAAAGCCTCCACCAGTTTCTCAGAAAGGCAAAGGTCAGCTCGGAGTTGGAAGCTAGGCTGGAGACAAGGCTGCCTCTGCTGGCTAACAAGCACATTTTTTTCAGAGTCTCAACTCCCGACACCTGTATCAAACTTGCAGCTCTCAAACCCACAGATTCTCATCAGCTGTATCCTAACTCGCCAGCCCCATCCGTCACCTGGGCAAGCTGACTTGTAGAAGTACTTTCCTTAAACTGGCATCCCTCATTTTTGTACCACTGACTTTACAGACCGCTCGACCAGCTGTAAAATACACAGAAATCCACGGCCACTCCTAAATACCTCTAAAACCACAACCGTGGTCGCCTACGTTTCAGCTGCAACGAAGGAAGAACCCATTTGCTGACCCTGCTTTTGAAAATGCAATGACACCGTCCACTTGAGCTCTTGAAAAAGGCAACGGTCTCCTCCCCAAAAAAGCTCCGCGCCAACCTATCCTTCCTAGCTCCCCCAGACCCCAATCAAGGGTCCCCAGCTCGACCTCCAGCGTTCTGAGCAGAGCATTTCAGGTCCCCCGGGGGCTGCGCCCAGCGCCATTAGCACACCTCGGAGCGCTGGCAGCCCAGAAGGAAGGCAAGTTTGGCGGCTACTGGTCGCGGCCCCCGGTCTTCCCGGACGCAGCATCAGCAGCCGGTGTCCTCTCCAAGGCTGGGCCCCGCCTCGGCCACCTACCTACTGGGCGGGGGCGCGGGCTCCGCGGGTCGGGGCGAAGTGGCTCGGGCGCACGCATTTCTGGGAGCGGTGGCCTGTGCCGCTGGGCGCGGGGGAGCGCATCCTCCGGGGTGGGAGGAGGGAGGGGACGGGGGAGGACCGCGCGTCAAGGAGGAGCGAAGGGAGGCGGCGGGAGCGGCAGCGGGGGTGCGCTCCTGCGGGGTCCCGGAGTCCCGATCGGCCCCCGAGCAGCCGCTGCCGGGATGCTGGATGCCTCGCCCAGGTGCCTGCAGCGGCGCCCACGGTCAGGGCACCCGCCGGGCTCGGGGCGGAAGGCGGAGAGCTGCGGTGGCGCGACGCCCGCCCGGCGCCCGCCTCTAGCTCCGCCCGACACCGGGCGCGCGCTGCGCTCGTCCGCTGCGGCGGGTCCCCGTGAGCTCGGCGGTCCGGCTTAGCGGTCCGCGCTGCAGCTGCGGCATCTTGCCCGCCCGGCGCCACCTCGGAGCCGCAGGCTGAGCAGCCCGGGGTGGCTAGGGACCCCCAAACCGAGGCCCAGCGACTCCAACCCCGGAGAGCTGCGCGCGCGGCCTCCGCAGGCCTCGGCCCTTTGTGACGCTGCCCCGGGCGACCGGCAGGCCATCTGTGAACCCGGACCGGTCTGCTCACCTGGCCCCTGATCTCATTCCCTTTAGCTGGCTACGGTCT
Organism: Psammomys obesus; assembly: GCF_907164565.1. Taxonomy (NCBI): domain Eukaryota; kingdom Metazoa; phylum Chordata; class Mammalia; order Rodentia; family Muridae; genus Psammomys; species Psammomys obesus. Next base: position 25,160,959 of record NW_026585797.1, read on the forward strand.
CGATCTTGGACGGAAGTTCAAGCTTAGGGGCACGGCTGAAGTTAGAGCGCCTGCTGGAGCCTTAAAATCCCTTTATTTTCCCTTCCAGCTTTAGTTCCTCTGGCCACCATTAATTTGTACTTTTGTCTATTCCGGCATTGCCTTTGGCAAAGGGCCCCTCTGTCTCCACCCTCTTCTGTCCCCCGGTACGACATCCTGTAAATTGCCAAAATGCAATTACAGTCAGAGCAATGTGGTAATTGGGCGGTCCAGCCGGCCCTTCCCTGAGACTGGAGAAGCTCAGTGGGAAGGGTTTTTGCATCAGCCTGGAAGCCTGCGCCTGTGAGCTTTCTATTGGTTTTGGATGCTGTTCCCTTTAAGGTCCCGTGACTAGCACTGCAATATGACTCCGAGGATCTAGCCATGAAGATCACTCTAAAATGCAGGGAGGAAAATATGTATACATACATATATATGCATACATATATGTATCCATACATATATGGATACATATATATCAACAGCCTGCAGCTGCTCAATAAGCTTGTTGTGCCCAAGCCATCAACACACAGTACACAGTGGCCTCTCCAGGTTGGTACTGCCAGTCTCTCTGGAGGGCGGAGCAAAGCTCTGAACAGTCGAGACTTTGAGATTTCAACTGCAGTTGGTGTTATATGGTCACGCAAATATGGAATCCCCCTCCTGGTTTTGCACTGACGTCGGGTTTACATCTATACGGTTTGTGCCAGAAGACTTCTTTTCTTTTTATTAAGACACCTTTTTGGTAAATGAGTTAGCCTAGCAAAGAAAAAAAAAAGGGGGGGGTGTGCCTGAAATATAACGACACGATTCTATTTGTATGGAAAGAAAAACATGGCTTGAGGCCTCCAGATAAACGGTGCTAGTCTCACAATTCTTTGATAAGTGCTTTTATGATTTTGAAATCTAAGCTTAATAAAAATGTGAGCACACACACACACACACACACGGCATGGTGACATGGCCTTGTAATTCCAGTTCTAGGGAGGTTGAGTTAGGAAGATAAGGAAAGCAAGGCCAACCTCAACTCCTAACCTAGGCTAGACACCCTGTTTCAAAAAGTAAAATAAAAATTAAAGAAAAAAAATTCATGTCAAGTCAAAGTTGTGATGAGATACTAAGATTTTTGTGGGGGAGAGTTAGTGTCTTGGATCTCAAGGTGGAACGGAGTGTGGGCTGATTGCTTTGGGTGGGAGAGAGGTGCTTCACTGAGCCCTGTTCTGAGAATGGCTGATGAATCTAAAGCTCCGGTTTTTTGTTTTTGTTTTTAAGTGATAGATACTATAGTCCTGTTATTTTGCTCCAATTCAGAATGACCTGATTGCAGGAATGAAGACATCCATAGTGATTTTATGAGAAATGATATGAAATCACTTAGGACAAGAACTTTGCCGTTTGCTTTAAAAAAACAAAAACTTGTAAACCCCGATTGCAGTTTCTGCAGGAAATGTTCACTGAGCTACAGTTACTGTTTCCCATCCTTTAACTCCAGACACCCTTTTGTGTCTACCAACCCTCAGTTCTATTGAGCAATAAAAGAAGCCTTGATTTCTTTCCTCTTAGGCAAAAGTGTAACTGCATATAAAGTGTATAAAGTGGTGACTGTTGCCAATGTAGTGTTCCTCAGCCTTTCAAAAGTGTGGCAAATAGTGTCACTGTCTTCATTGGTTCCCCTAGGATTACATGATGTATCACGTGCTAATTATAGCTTGTCACTACAAGTGAAAGGCTGAGTACAGAAGGGAGTTGTGTGCCTATGGTGGGGGAGGGGTGCTTCTAATTTAAAGATTCATCACTCAGTCTTTTTCACTACTGAGTATTAGCTGATTCATCTGAGTCTTGTCTTTACAGAGAAATCAGAAGTAGTATCTGCTACATCCATGTTATCCAGCATGGTATCCAGCAGCCATGTGTGGTCCTTTAAATTTAATCACATACAGTTAAGTTATGATTTTTTTTTAAAAGTTATGATAGTCTGTTAGTCATATTTCAAGTTCTAAAGAGCCCAATAAAGCTTGTGATTGCCTTTTGGACAACACTAGTCATAACACTTCCTTATTACAGGAAATTCTGCAATTCCTGTCAAATTTCAATGGGTAGATAAGATATGCAGAAAAGAATTGGGGGTAATTTGGGCACACCTAGATTGAATACTTTTAGAATATTAGAACTTAAGAACAGCATAATCCTTAAGAATTCACAGTGTGCCTTTGGACTACAGCTCCAATCTTTGCTGGCCTTGGATAAATAAAGCCTTGGATGCTTTTATCTTCAAAGGCAGAATGATTGCACCACGAACTTCATAGGGTAGTATAGGGAATGAGATAATTCATGAAGGGTATGTAGAGTGTAGAATGTATAGTCAGTTGAAGTCAGCTATTACTATAATAGCACTGTCAGGGTAATAAAGGCTTTCTCTTAAAAAATTGTATCGCTGAACTGGACACTATGACCCATTTCTGTAATCCCAGCCCTTAGAGAGGTAGACACAGGAGAATTGTCAGGACCAGGCCAGCCTGTGCTACTTAGCAAAATACTAGCTCTATTTAGTAAAGTAATTAATTAAAATAAAATGGTCTCCATAGCACCCCTCATTGAACCTGGTGGGTGGAAAGTACGTGGTAAGTGGTGAATTGTTTGAGGGATCAGTAAGAAGACCAGCTCTTCCTCTTCTGATCAGGGGGAGAAATTAGGCTTCGGCAATTTAAGCACACTTGCCATGTTTTTTCCCTTCTGTGGCAAATAATCCTTATCTATTGAGACTTTTACCTATTGAAAGAGAGGCAGGGAAGTCTTTGAGCCACAAAGGAAGAAAACAGTAGTGAGTCACTTCACTTGCCCTGACCTTCATGTCTTCAGGAACAGGAAACTAAGCCAGTGGGAGGCAGCCTGGATCTCAGTCTTCTTTAGAGTAATTTTCTAGAGGGCTTGGGTGTGTTCAGAGAGCATCACCAATAATTCAGTGCAAACACCTTTCCTGTCTGTACTGAAAAATATCTACTGAAGAATATGGTTTTTTTTGTTTTGTTTTGTTTTTTTTTTTTTTTAACACAGTGTTGGCTCTGTCTCATGGAACTGGAATTTGAAGAATATCGATAAATAGGGCTCTTAACCCTTTGCTGGAAAAGCTCCCTGATTAAGTAACGAGCTTGGGAGTCTGGAAATACGGCTTCATCGGTAAAGTGCTTGCTACACAACCTGAATCGAGTCTCCAGGGCTCACAGAAAAGCCAGAGGTCTCAAAATTAACGTGGATCACAGAAGAGGGTGACACATGAAATCTACCTTTGTGTGACACAATAGATATACATACACACACACAAACACGAGTGTGCACACACAAATAATTAGGCTCACTGAAATATTGATGCTGATGTATATTTCTTCGCAAAGGTGTTTGAGATGGAATTTGTGCAGAGGTTACTACCACTGAGAAAGTTTACCCTTGGAGTGGCTGTATTTAAAACTATCCCATGTCTATCTCAGAGAGAAATATATGCTTGCTCTCCCGCTTTGGACTAGGGCTGGAGGACAACTGTGACCATCTGTGGGTGACCCTCCATATTTGAAGGGATAATTGACAAAGTTGAAGGGAGCAGCTCATTTTCACAGCAGCTGGATCATTAATCTATTGCAATGTTAATTGCAGTGTATTAATCAACCTCTGGGTTATAACCCTTTCACAGGGTCGCCTAAGACCATAGGAAAACACAGATATTTACATTATTATTCATAACGGTAGCAAAATCACAGTTATGAAGTAGCCATGAGAATAAATTTAAGTTGTGGTCACCACAGCATGAGGTATTAAAGGGTTGCCTCTTTAGGAAGGTTGAGAACCACTGGCCTATTGGGTCAAGCTACCATGTTGATTTTGAGAAAACATGGAAGAAGTCACATGTGTTGCCTTTTACCTGTAACCCCAGCTCCAGGGGAGCCTGAGACATTAAGGTTGCAATGGTCCGTGTGCTGGATCCTATGGTTAATGCATGCTCAGTTTTATAGGAAATTACCAAATTGTTTTCCAGAGTGCTGTGTCATTTTCTTGTCTTATCTAAATGCTTACATTATGAGAGATAGATTTAAATCTATTAAATAAATGTATTAAAGTACATGATTCATTTCTTTTGCTGTCCCATAATTTCTTGCTTATTTCGACTGCTACTTAGAGTTAAGCAATCGAGTTGGCAAGCAAGGGCTAGAGAGATGGCTCAGCAGTTATGAACACTTCCTGCTCTTCCAAGAGACGTGAGTTTGGCTCTCAGCATCCAGATCTGCTGGCTCACAATTGCCTGAAATTCTAACTCGAGGGAACCCAAAGTCTTCCTCTGGCCTCTGTGGGCACCAGCACATGTGTGACACACATAGACTCGCATACATGCATAATACATACATACACACATAGCTCCTTAAAACTGGCAGTCCTGTTTTGTTCACCTTGATATCTTCGGTGCTTTGACACAGTGCTTGGATGAATGCACAAAAGGACAGCTGAGTCAGATTGAAATCAATTTGCTAAGTAAAATTGTCAGTAAATTATACCCAAGTTTGACTTGATGCCTTGATTTTTCTTCTAGTACAAAAGTTTTTTTTTTTTTTTAAATCAGAAATTGGCTCATTTTTGAGAAAAATTCATTAAAAATAAAAAAAACCCTAAGCACTTGGTTCAAGGTTATTTGCTATTCTATGTAGGAAAGAAGAAGATATTAGAAACAATACATTTCCATTCCATACATGATGGAATGATATTCATATGATTAACTTTTTTAAAAGTTAATAAAAACAAATAAATAAAAACAAAATAAATAAAAATAAATAAACAAAAAATAGTTACAACATGCTACTACTTGGTAAAAGTACAAAAGAGAACATCTAAAGAATAGAGGATATTTTAACCTTTCCTAAATTACTTTACAAAATACAAAGTATACATGAATTCTGTTTGGCCAGAAAGTAACAAAGTACTCTCTCTCTAGCAACAGGCCAGAACCAGGTGTGGTGATCCGAGAAGGCCTACAGTTGAGAGGCAGAGGCAGGTGGATCTCTTTGAGTTCAAGGCCAATTTGCTCTACATAGACATTTCTAGGACAGCTTGGTCTACAGAGTGAAAAACCATAACAACCAAACAAGAAGACAGGAGCCAAGCCTAGCTACTTGTCTGTTCACTGCATAGGCCGTTTCTGCACAGGAGAAATGGCTAGTACCTCTCAACAGAGGGAAAGGAATGAGGGGCGGTTTGGCAGGTAGAGCTTGGGCATGGGGTTTCACCGGGCCCTTTTTACGTTGTGATTAATCTTACTAGAATTTAAACTAAAATTCTAAAACTGGCTTCGTCTTTTTGTTCAAAGCCGATGCTCATTTGCTTAAGACAGGCCACACAAGAGATTAGAGCCTTGTGCTTATTTTGGTCTATTGATATTTCCTGGCAGAGAAGAGTGTATTTTCTATATAAAATACAACGAAGGGCCAGTGGTGGAACAAGCCTTTAAGCTCAGCACTTGGGAAGCAGATCTCTATAAGTTCTAAGGCCAGGACCAGCCAGACTCCGCAAGGAAACCTTGTCTCAACAAACAAACAAACAAACAAACAAACAAACAATAATTTAAGTTTAAAAATACGATAAAGGGCTAGCACAGGCCTTTAATCCCAGCTTTCGGGAGCAGAGGCCAGTGGATCTATAAATTTGAGGCCGGGCAGAGCTTGCAACCTGTCAAGAAAGAAAAGCTTAGAAATTTCCTGTGTTGACAGTTTATTAATTAATTTTAGCAATTTCCTTTTATCTTCCTGTTTGTGTTTTTAAATAATTTTAGATTATAAGAATGATTTAACCATCATCTGAAACACTTGCTAAAAAAACAAAACAAAACAAAAACCAAGAGGCAATATTTAAGCCCTGCTCAGTTGATTCAGCATGACGACGGAAGACTGACTCTCGACAGCGGCTCCGGGTGCTGTGGGCAGCAAGTTCTTGGTGGACTCAACGCCTGTCCTGCTCCATCTCGCAGCCCAGGGCGGCTCTTAGCGTACATTCCTCGTGGCTCGCATTTCCCGAGGGGTTGTGGAGGAGGCTGGACGGAAGGTTCTTGGCTCTCGGCAGTTCCACAACTTCCCGGCTGTGGTTAGCGTGTGCCGCAGCGACTGTCCAAATACGTAGACACAGAGATACAAAGAAAGCCTGGTCACATTTGAATCAGGCGGACAAGAAAACACTGAGGCTAATGGCAAGATCCGCACAAAAGTTTGAGGGTAGCCAGGCATAGAAACGTTTCCATGGAACGCAGACACCAGGAGAATTTCCGGACGCCTCCGGCCGGGCTCGGAGGGGGGATTGCGAGGGTCCTTAGAAGCTGTTTTCCTCTTAGCGGCGGGTGCTGGGCTCCGCAGGAAACCCGAAAAGCCGCCCTAGTTTCCGGCTTAGTGATGCACCAATCAAGTACGCACGACACATCTGCCCTCTAGTGCTTGGAGGGACAGCCGACAGGTCACATGAACCAAGTAAAAACACAGAAAACCTCTTTACAAGTTCCCTGGTGGTCTAGTGGTTAGGATTCGGCGCTCTCACCGCCGCGGCCCGGGTTCGATTCCCGGTCAGGGAAGCATACGTTTTTCTTTTCTATCCACTTCCTATGGCAAGTCAAGAATATTTTACTGTGATATGGTTCTTTTTGTCGGCAACGAAAGTTCGATTCGTTTTGCGAACGCTTTCAAAGTTATATTTCAAGATATGGTATGTCTACTTAGTTATTCTTGAGAACTAAAAAGCTATTAAAAGTACTTAGATTATACTTGCTTATAAATTTGTTCATCTGTTTTTAAGATTTCTAACCTCTGGTAATAATTTGGATGTTAATACAAACAGGGATTTTTTTGAAAGCCTTTATGGTTGAGTGTGCTTGACTGATAAAAGAAGGGTATTTTTTTAAAGGAAGATTTATGCTTATTTTGCATCATGGCTTGAGTCCATTTCTTTCTTATGCATTGAGATCATATATTACTTATTTAAGCTGTTCCTATTTTGTTCTCCTTTATAAATTCCGAAAGACCTTTTTGATAAATGTGAATAAAATGTGAATTTTCTGCTTGGTGTTTGTTTATTTTTCCAGTTTAAATCCTATTTATTTATTTATTTTTGAGGCAAGGTCTTACTAAATAGCTCTGATTGTCCTAGAACTCACTATGTAAATCAGGATGGCCTTGAACTCACAGAAATCCACCTGCCACTGCCTCTTAAGGGCTGGGATTGAAGTCATGTACAGTTCTGCTTAGCATTTAGTTTCTAATATCTGATACACACACACACACACACACACACACACACACACATATATATATATATTCTTTTTTTTTTTTTTTTCAGAATGCCAGTCACGTTTGGTATCCTGCAAGTTGTACTCAGGATTTGAACAAGAATTTTTTTTATAACTCAAGAGTACATTGGAGCTTTGGGACTTCTTTAAAAGAAGTTATGAAAATAGAGGACTCAAAGAAAATACAAATGGTCTTCCATGGACCTTGACTGTTTTGAATCCTGATTTTTTTTTTTCTGTTTCATCCTTTGCTATTGTTTTTGAGGAATATTAGGAATTCTTGTTGTTGTTTGTTTGTTTTGTTGTTGTTGTTTTCCACTTTGTGTTTAAATGCGAACTTTCACAAATGGCATAAAAATAGGGTTGATTTCAACTAAATAATCCATTTTATCTTCCTATTTGCTGTCTTGTGACTAGTGTTTGCTGTTTGGAAGCACAGCAGCATTAAGTGTCATGGGTTCTGAGAAAACGTGCTCTTTTTGTTTGTCTTCAGAAAATTTCATGTCATCATACAGTTGAGGCAAAAATGTGTTTGTCACCGTTACCATCACTAAGAAAATAATGGTCATCGAGCACTGATTATTTTCCATGTGTTGGGTTCTTCAAAGAGAATGAATTAACTTTTTGGTTACTGTAACAAAAATACCCGGGAACTTAAAGGGGGAGATTATTTATTTTGACTCATGCTTTTAGTGTTGCCAGCCAGTCATGGCCTGGAGGGTACAGTGGAACGAGGTGGTTCGCTACCACAGCAGCCAGAAAGCGGAGGAGCAGCTCGGAGGGAGGGAGGCACAGCCCTCTAAAGACACACGTCACCACCTCACAGCGAGGTCATCGCCTTAGGAATCTGAGGGGAAGGATTGTTCCGGTGATGGTTGAAAGCTCCCATGATCGAATCGTCTCTGGAAATACCATAACAGACACCCGGATCTGTTTTTCTAACGGGCATTTCTTACTGCAATCAGTTGCCAGTCTGAATTAATCATCTCAGGTGGATAGCTGGGTGGGCAGACACAGAGGAGAAGAGATTCACCGTGGGGATGGTTATGGAGGATGGAAAGTACCGCATCGGGCCATTTAGATGTTGGTGAGCCTGGGACAGTGCTAGCTGAGCTCAGTCCGGTTCTGAAAGCCTTGTAAGCTGGTAGCATAATTCTTAACCCATGACTGAAGACTTGAGAACCTGGTACAAATCTTGGAACCCCAAACCAGTGGTAGGAAAAGGAAAGTGTCTCAGCTCTTGGACATACAGAGGGGAGGTGGACTTTTTGTTTCACTCAGGACCTCAGTGACTGGATAGCACCACCTTCTTTAGTAGGCCTGTATGCTTTAGGCTGCTTCCCCGAGGAATGCTTCCTCAAACCCCTCCCACAGACAGAGTGAGGCAACAGGGCTTTACCATTGAACGGTGAATCCTTAACCCCATGCAGCTGACAGTGATCATAGCTGGCATCTGCCAGGAAGACAGCCACATCAGCCGAACACACGTGGTGAACACACGTGGTGAACACACGTGGTGAGGGACACACGCTAGGACACAGTGCAGGACGAGCGCAGGTAGGAACATGCCGTCGCGTTTATGGATGGCTTGACGACCTGCCTAAAAGTTACAAATGGAATTCAAAAGAGCTCGGCCTTTGGTAGGCCCTGAAGCTACAGGGTCCAGAGTGTAGAAGAATCAGCACCATTACTGATGCCACAATGTGTATGATCTGGAGGATTAGTAGAGTCAAGGGGGCACGCAGCGGAGGCTGAGGTGCAGAAGCACAGTGAGATGGAAAAGCCAGCTTTGTCCTTCAGCACCAACACAGCCAAACCCTGGTGGGAAATGCTAAGTTAGAGTTGGAGGTCTGGAGTGGAAGTCCTGTGCTTACAAGCTGAAGAAGATTTGGAATCTCCCAAAGGGGGAATTGGCAAACGTACTGATGACCAAGGAATAAACACAGGAGAGTACAGCAAGAAAATGACAAAAACAGCCTAACTAGTAAAGGAAGTAACAACAGTGATGTCAGAGAGATAAAGAGACTTTTTTTTTTTTTTTTTTTTTTTTAAAGTGGTGGGTGCTGGAGAGATGCCTTTATTAGTTAAGAACACAGGTTGTGCTTCCTGGAATCCTTGTGATGGTTTACAGTCACCTGTATCTCCAATCACAAGAGATCCATCCTCTTCCAGCCTCCAAGAGATGTATGAGATAATTAGAGAAACACCCATACACACACACACACACACACACACACACACACACACACACACATAAAAATAAAAGTTAAAAACTTAAAAACAAAAAGAAGAGGCTGAGGAAGCAGAGTCTTGTCAAGAGGCCGAGGAGGAGATAAGAGCGAGGGAGCAAAGCAGCGAGTGAGATGATGGCTGTTGGGCGCAGTGTGGACTGTTGCATGGGAGGAAGTAAGCCTGCCTAGGGAGTCATTGTTGTAGGCCTGACTCTAAGAACTAAGGTCTAATGTGAAGAAGGGGTGAGAAATTATCCGTGAATTAGGTGTAGAGGATGAACAAATATGGAAAAGCAATAGAGGTCTGGAAAATGCAAAGAGGTCATGCTTGTTTAGAAGCCAGAGAACGAAATAATTCTCACTGTGTTGTCTGAGGAAAGGGACCCAACTCTTCAGAGCTTCTAGATCCTTTCTGAATAGTGGGGATGCTTATTGGTCTCCACAAAAACTTCAGTGTTTACATTAGTTCATTCATTCATTCATTCATTCATTCATTCATTCATTCATTCATAAAACAGGGATTCCTTAGTCCATGACAGTCACTGGTGTGGCCCAGGTAAATAAAATTAAACAAGATTATCTCCATTACAGTTGAATGGGAATCAGGGGAGAAAATGATTAAGGTTTCTAAGGTGGTTTATGAATTTGGAAGGAAGCCATATTGCATTCACGCTTGGGCCAATGATGATCATCCAAGTGACAATGTTTGATGCACAGGTTGACATTTTTGACAAGTGATGACAGATTTACAGGTGATTGGAGCTGAGGTGAGAGCTAAAGCCTGAAGAGAGAATATGCTTGCTGAGAGATTGAATGCAGCTGGAAGAGGCAGACTTGCAGGCCTGGCTTAGGATGCAGAACAGAGCAGACACAGACAGAGTCTGAAGACTCGAGGGAAGCCAGAAGAGAGACCAGAGAACAGAGGCGGGGCCACCCTAATTAACATACAGCATAGGTACTTGTTCAGGTGATTTTTAAAGAAGGGCTTTGTTTTGATTAGTATCATCATTATTATTATTTAGTTATTATTTTTAATGAAAGAATTACTTTTTTCCTAAGTGATCTTGTGAGTCTGACCCAGCTCCGTGTCACATTACCTACCCTCAGCTCGAAGGTACTGCTGTGGGGAGAGAAGGAATACTGTGTTTGACTTTGAGTTTAGGAAGAGTGGGGCAATCCTAAAGATTGTTTGCACAAATACTCCAAAGGTGAAGAGGCTCTGCAAAGGTGAAAGAACAGGGAAGCGTTTCGCCAGCACGAAGGAATTTGTGGATACCGGAAATACTGTTCTGTACATCTCCACTTTATTTTAAATGCAGAATTGTCATCCGTCCAAGGTTGTGCTACTCTACTGCGGGACCATTTGGGCTGACTCAGACTAGTTACCCGAAGGTACCCTGTCCAGGTCAGTTAAAAGGAAAGACTTTCATTATACTCTAGAACAGTGTTTAAAAGGTGGATGGTATTGACTGAATGAAATAAATAATCAATTAAGCCAAGAAGTTGGTTGATAGGAGTTGTCCTGAAAGTAGTCATGTACAGAATGAATGAATGAATGAATGAATGAATGAGTGGATGAAAAAGTCTACATTTCTGCTGAGAGAAGAGCAGCCAGAATTTAGCTGCATCATTTTGAAGACTATCTGACCTCTATGGAGCCCTTTTAGATTCTGAACACTGATAGAAGGGCTTTATCCACAATAATAAAATCAATCTTTATTAAAAAAAAAAAAAAGAAGGTCCTCATTTTATGGCCTGGGGAATAGATGTAGGGTGCTGTGTGATGATTTAAGGTTACATCAGTGTGGCTGGGAGCCAGGATTCCAACCCGGGTTTGTCTGAGCTAAGTCCTGTCCTCTTCAGCAGCTGGGCGCTGTGCTTAGCTGTATGGTGCTGCAGAGGAAGCATAGACTGGCTACAGCACAGACCTTCAGAAGCCTCATTGGAGCCTCATCACATACAGAGTGCTGCCCTGAAGCTCAGAGGATATCACAAAATAATCGGAAAACCTTTCCCATAAATATGAAAGCGTTTTTATTTTGTTAGCATGATGTTTGCTCATCTAAAATATTATCTGTTAATTTTATATGTTAATATTTTATTGACTTAAATATCTATTTTTACATTATTTTAAAGTAGGTTATAGAAAAATATATTAATTGTTTACATAAAATGAAGGCAATTCAAATGTAAACTATGGATGTACTTGTTTAATTGTCTTTTTCCTCTCTCTATGGCATGTGTAACCTGAAGCTGTCCATATAGCTTATTACTGTTTTCTATGTGTTGTACTGTTACATATTGTGGCCAGAATTCATAAATTAGACTTCTGCTTTAACCTGATGGCCATATAAATGCTCATTTCCATTTTATGCTTGTCTGCATGTACACACACACACACACAGTAAATTGTAAATAAAAAATGTAAACATTAAAAATGAAATTGGTTTATATAAATAATAAAATATTATTAATCAAGAGAGAAGAATGAAATCAGGACACTCACAGGAAAATAGGAATGGGATAAAAGCAAACATCATCACATTAAATGAAAAAAAATAAATAAATCGTTACTTTTCAGCTACCTTTCTGGGATAATTGCATGCAACTCTGCACACAGAGAGAATTTCGGTGTACTTTTGTAGTGACGTTTATAATGCTTTTTGGAAAAAAAAAGTTACAGGCAGGTTGAAAATGATATGTATAAAATCTTACCACAAGGGGGCAGCCTAGCCTCATGTGATTCAAATCCAGTGCCCAAGTAGCACTACTCCCAAGGAAACGTGGCGTTTACTAAAAATCCATGTTTTGTTTGCCTCCATAGGAAATAGAGGATAGTCATCTTCCTTCCCTTTTTTTTCTACCTACTTATCTTTCTTTCTTTTCTTTCTAGCTTTTTCTTCACATCTCGTGAGTTGTCCTTGATCTTATCTGTATAGGTACTGTGCTATCAGACTGTGCTAACGTCTGGGGGAAGTCTTTAAAACGTCAAATGCAATTCCATTAGTCCAGTATATTACTCTCCCTAATTCATTCCTCATTCAGGTCCCTCATTTAGGGACTCGTTCACTTAACCAATCTACACAAATATATATTGAGCTGTTCCTCGGCACTAGACAGAGAACAAAAGAGACTAGAGACACAGTGGGGCACAGACGTCTCACCACTATTTGCCTTCAGTGCGGTAACCGTGTAATCACATAATCACAGACAACTTTCAGTCACCACATTCTGCGAAGGAGAAGAATGTGGCCACGTGATAGCTCAAGGAGCTTCTTCAGGGTTAGTGATACCAGCAGAATGACGCATTTGATCTGAAACTCGAAGATGAGTTACGTAAAGAGACAAGAACCTTGTGATTGAAAGGAACGTGGGCAAGGCCTGGCAGCAAGGCGAGACGAAGCTAGGAAGTGGCAAGTGAGAGAGGGCCAGCGGACAGCAGTGGACAGCGACAGGTGATGGAGCGCCCACAGCTTTGCAGTCCGAGCTTAAAGATTTTGTCTCCACAGCGACAGCCTGAGAGGGTGCTGCTGGTGCGAGCTGTAGAAGCCACACCCACATGTGGCGAAGGAATAAGCTGCTAATTCTGCTTCGAGGGCTGGAAGCTAGCGCCGAACCCCACTCACCTGGGCATTACGAACTTGGCGGCACGATAGGCCATCACTCGGCAATATTAATCAAGATCAAGATTTCCTTTCAAAGATCCTCGACTTCCCTCGTGTGTTTATTTTGAATTGCACTAAAAGCCATCGTTCTCGAAGACAGGACCCGTAAGATACGCCCTCTTAACAAACAAATGGCTCTAGTTATCTCATCCACAACAAAACACAACCCACTAAAATAGGAAAGATATGAACGAAAATGTTTACTCTGTGGGTTGCCTCTAAAAGAGCCACATCTTAGCAGCAGGGCCTGCGTATGTGACCGCACAAATGTTTGTCTTGCTGGGGGCCTCAGTTGTTTTCATGCGTAAGTTGAAGCACTGTCCTAGTTTGTGTTCTCCTGAGTCTGTGAATCATATGTGCATGTTAGTGATTTAATGTAAGTGGGATTGATGTTGCAGAATGCCATGGTATGCATTAAATGCAGATGTGTGATTCATTCTGAATCTCAGAGTTACCTCGGAATAAGCTGCACTCCTGCTATTGATAGTCCACCAGGCATAGCATAAGGTCTTGACACTGTTATTTAATCTTCAGGAATTCCTTGTGAGGTAGACTCCAACAAAGCTTTCACGGATTCAAAAGCTTGTTAAAAGTCTTATAGTTCAGTCATTCCCCACCTTCATTTTTGAGACAGGGTCTTTCACTGAACTTCGAACTCACTGGTTGCCTAAACTGGCTGCCAGTGAGCTGCCAGGAGCCACCTGTCCCAAATCCCCAGCGCTCTGCTTGTAGAAGCACACAACACACCCAGGCATTTTTCCTTTCATTTTATGGGTATTTTATGTCTGTATATATTGTGTGTGTAGTGTCTGAAGGTCAGAAAAGGCATCCAATCTCCTGATACTGGAATTATAGTCACTTGTAAGCTACTATGTGGGTTCTGGGAATTGAACCTGGGGCCTCTAGGAGAACAGCCAATGCTTTAACAGCTAATCATCTCTGCAGCCCCAACAGCAAACACTTTATTCGCTTAGTCATCTCCCCAGCGTCTAGGAGCTGAGACTTTTAAAAACGTGATCCGAGTATTGAAGGAAGCAGAGGTAACGTCACTGGAATTATAAATATGGAATTCAAGTGGGCTGTTGCATAAGTGTGAGGAATTTTGCTGCACTCTCACATCTTAAAAGTGATGAATAGACTTGACTAAAATAATAAACATGAGTTCTCCCAGATGCAGCTGTGAAGGTGTTCTTCCCCTGAGCGCACAGCCTACTTGTTACGGTGTACTTCCTGTTGCAACAGAGGTCGCACCAAGGACTTTGCTCCAGAGCCACCTATTTCAAAAGAACAATGAGACAGGCGACTTCCACCGCTCTCTCACTTCATCTTATCTTGAGGACAACTTGTGAGCTTGGCTTCTCCTCTTGTCTTCCATTCTACACGCCTGGACGGTGACTGTCCATTGGATCTTGGTGTTCTGGAAAGTGGCTACACCCCTTTCTATGGAGCCATGTCTGTGGCTCCCCCTCTTGAGTATCCTTAGAACCTGACGGTCACATCAATGACAACTGAGGTTGAGAGAGCTGTGTGAACCACCTAACTCATGGGTTTGGTTACCGGATCTGTTCCACCGAGTTGTGCACAGGAGACACTGGGCGTTTCAAGTCTGTCCCTTGGCGCAGTACACAGGACTTAGGCTCACCCTGATGCAGTGGTAATGAGTCCATCGTCCTCTTTTGATGGGCACAGGAGTGTCATTCCCACTCTGCTCCCCCTCCCTCAGTGGTGTGATCGCCACTATCATGACCAGCGGCCTGAGAGGGAGAGTGAGGCACAAATGGCTGGGGGTGATGGAGACCTCAGGCAGCGAGTGAGCTTGTTGAGAAATGGATTTGTCAGGAGGCAGGCTTCAATGAGCAGCTCATTTAAACCTTTGGGGAGCGGGTAAAAGCTTTCGGGGTGAGTGTACATTTTGGCCAGGGCCAAAGTGCTGAGAATGCCTTATTTGTATGAAGAGGAATGCCAGAGCTTGCTGGACACGCCCTTACAAGGAGAAGGGAAATTTAACCTATAACCTGTCCACCAGGCCTCGTGACTCAAGGGTGGCAGGGGTGAGAGCCGAAAGGCTATGTGCAGGCCCGGGGCAGGGAGGGAAGAGTCTCCTTCCTGCTGCTCTCAGGACAAGATTTCTGGGTTTGGATATCCCTCAACCTCACTCTTGCCACAGGCTGGCTCTCCCAGCCCCACTACAGTAGCAACAGAAGATGAATGCATACCATAGATAACTCTTGCCCATGAACTTTGTCGGATCTTCATCTGACGGTCGATATCCCGCACTTGAGTTCTGAGACTTTACCACACTTAGACATCTGTGCTGCTCTATGCTCATCATTCTGCCAGCAGAAAGATGTAAAAATAATAAAATAAAATATAATGGTGGTTTGTGAGATGGACAGTGACTAGCTTCATTCACATTAGAAGTGGCTTATAGCTTGACAGAAGTGTTATAATGAGAGCAAAATATGGTCTGTGTTTTGCTCTTTAGACTGAAACATATTTCTCTCATCTTGTCAGATTACCCTCCCGTGCCACAGAAGCCTGTTCGTGGCACCTGGCTGGGAAAGACTGGCCAGGATGAGGTTGATGCCAGGATCTTGGCTCAGTACAGAATCTGCGCAATAGCCACACAAAGTCCCCATTCATCATATTGTTTTGGTGTTTTTAAAGGCATTAAGGTGTTTTCTAACAGGAGACAAAAGTTTGAAGAGGTGCTGAAAGATCTAGGAAGCAGAGTTTCGCAATATGGTAAATAATAGTCAGTTCAATAGGCTATCACCAGGAAAGAAGTTAACTAAAGATACCCCATGGCTTCAGAAGTCTATGAGCAATTTAAAATCTGTCACCACTTTTAACAAGGGGGACATTGTGAATAATAGTCATTATCTGTTAAATATTTTCCCAGCTGATAAAAATGTCATTTCGTTTTCACTATAATAAAAACACAAAATGGTTTCAACTCAGAGCGAATGTAAGAACATGCAGAGTTACTCCAGTAAAGGTATTAAATCTTTTTTCTTCCCTTAAAATAATTTGTAATTCCTTTCATGAAAGGCATATTCCATTTTTGTCACTACCATAGACTGAAAAAAAAAAAATGACAACAGGGCTCAAGAAAGCCAAACAGTTCATGGAAGGCTGAGAACTGAGAAACATAAAAACATCTCTGGGAATAAAGATTTTTGAAACATCATGTATACATATTAATTGTAGCTACTACAGAAACCATCCCTCATTCTAGGGTAAAGAACTCAGGACAGTTGTGTTCGGAACTGGTATGCTGCTATGTATTCTAATGCTAATTACCGTCCCCCAAAAGTCTGTTTGCCACCCAGATGTGCACATTCTCATGTATACTGGTCTTTGT
The DNA here is from genome assembly GCF_907164565.1 of Psammomys obesus. Taxonomy (NCBI): domain Eukaryota; kingdom Metazoa; phylum Chordata; class Mammalia; order Rodentia; family Muridae; genus Psammomys; species Psammomys obesus. Next base: position 25,177,543 of record NW_026585797.1, read on the forward strand.
TGTGTACACCTTGCTCTACCTAATTTAAAGCAGATTGATTAATAAAGTTGCTGAAGCCTATAACTGGGCAGAAAAGAGGTAGGTGGGGTGGGGTGTAGGTTCCCAGGCTTGGAGTTTGAGAGGGACTACCAGGCTGAGAGGAGAGAAGAGGGGAAGCAGAAGATGTTGCAGGAGGAGAGGAAGCTGGAGTAAAGGAAGACACCACGAGACATTATAGACCATGGCACATGGCTGTGAGGGCTGGCTTGATAGAACAGAAACAACCTGGACAGGAATGATTAAAGCAGGTAACATGGGGTATGTAGCTGGGAAAGAGCAAAATAGCTTAGAGGGTTGATGCCTGCCCAGCTCCTGTGCTCTAAAGCCTTTATAAATCAAGAGGTCTCTGACTTGATTATTTGGGAACTAGCTGGGGTAGAGAAGCTCTTGAGAGTCTGATAGCCACTTACAGCAACACAGCTGAAGCCCTTCCTAGTAATGACACTTATTACAATGGATGAGTTACCAAAGGCCAAACGAAGGCTTGATTAATGAGAAAATAAACCTAGAATGTATACATAATCTGATTAATTCAGTATTCTCCACCCCCATGCCCCTCTTTTATAATAAATTTGTTCGAAATGTTTTCTTAATTCTCCACCATTCTTCTTGTCCTTTATCAGTCCCCTTACAAAGACTGCAACATACTCTTTGGTATCGTATACAGAAGGTAAAGTCACTTGCCTGAAAGGGCAGATTGGACGCCAGTCAAAAAGTTTGTATTTTAAATGGTATTACAGAGTAAATGTGAATTACTTCTTTTTCTATCTTCTCACCTGCTAAGGAGAGCTGGTAGTTCCATGCCAAATCTACAGGCAGACTTACTTTTTTTATATTAATTCAGTCATCCCTGGTAGATTGGTATTATGGAGGATTCTAAATGGGTATGTGTTCAAAAAGAAAACAACACTAAAGCCATAGCTTAGAGACCAAGAGTGTGGGCTGAAAAGTCACACTCATAGTCAACCTGCTAGGTATGAAACCAGACAGATAATATCATTTTCCAGTTCCTGCGATGTCAATGTAGTACTGTGACTTCTATAGGAAGTGACTTCTATAGGGCTTGAACGAGGAAACAGATTTCAAGAACATGGCTTAGTTGTTAATTAGAACTACACTTGAGTTTCTTTCTAGTCCTGTATCTTAAGGTGGTTCCAATTCCAATAGTTACAAAACCAAAGACCTGATTTCCTAACTGACCCTATTGGTTTCCTTTCCTTTAAAATCAGAATGAGGGCACCAGAGAAAACACTACCTCACGCCAAGAGAACTACTTTCCACATGATCTGCCCTCACACCAGATTGCCTGTGTGAGCCCAGGCACTTTTCAATAGCTTCCACTGATGTTTGAAGATGTATCCTTTGAAGGATTGTGAACTATGGTGCCATGTTTGCCGTAATGCTTTGCTGTAGTTGTTGGAATATTCACAATCTCAGGCATTGCTTAGACCTCAGAAGACTCACAAGATCAAGTCTGACACCTTTCTCCAGGAAGTGAAGTCGCAGCAGTGTAGCTGGGCAGCTAAAACAGGGAAACAAACATAAAATCTTTTTATCTTCAGATCAACACGGGTGCAAAGTCGTTTAAAGAAAAGCTCAAGTAGCTGGACTTCTAAGATTGCATTCATCATTAGTAATAGTGTTAGTGTGTTGGCTCAAACTCAAGATTCTCTTTTTATATTTAATTAAGGTCTTTTATAATCAATCTGTCAAGTTTATATTGTAGAAGTCCTTATTCCTTAAAAATTGATCTTAACTCAACAGAAACTGATAGAGACTCAGTCCTACGAGAACATGGAATTCTGAAATCATAACCCTTTGTGATGTTGCTGCTCAGATAATTACCTTTGCTTTGAGATAACTTGTGATGGGCAAAATGAGAAAGTCACTTATAGAAGACAGACAAGAACAAAGGCTTCCTTCAGGTTATAATCTGTGGAAATAGTAGGCACTGTTCTAGGTAATACGTGGGCTTCTGTTGTTTTGATATTATTAAAATTCTCCACATTTCTTCAAATAAAATAGGAAAGATCATATTTAGCAATAATTTCAAGAAGACCAATACCCCTCCCTCACCGCTGCCAGAAAGTTTGTCTTTATTCTCAGTATCTTAGCATGCCCCTTCCCTTCAAAGTCTCTACGAATAACTAGGATATCAGTTCCGATACAGCACCCAAACCTGTGGAGTACAGTTCAAGGCTGTGCACACACTCGCTGATGTGAAACGCAGAACTATGTTCCAGACAGCTTTTGATTTTGGGTAAAACTCAGATTGCTCCTTTCCCCTTTTTATTCTATTTTATGTCTTTGAGTTAATTTTTGGACTAACTGTTACATAAAATCCACCAGCAGATCTATTCCTAGAAGTTCTTTCCTTTCCCTTAACACAGTTTTAACAGCTTTAAATCCTTTAATAAATGTGAAAGTGATCAAGCTAAAAAGTTGTACACAGCTTCACAAGACAGAAACTACCCCAATACCTTATACTTAATTTTCCAAAACAAAATACCAGGAACAGTCCTCCATCCCAACCTTCTCATTTGAGCATTTTTTGATATGAATGATACAAAGATTTCTTTTTATTGTTTTGGTGTTTGTTGGCCAATGGATGTAGGAGCTCCACTTGACCTTAACCTTCTCCAAAGAGGGGGCCACAACTACATCTCCGTCTTATCAACGAAACTTTCAAACACACAGAGAACCCACCATCAAGATGCAGGCGAATGACTATCGTATATCCACTGATGTCCCACGACTATGCCTTGTTTTTGAGCTACACAGTCTAACACGTTCTAGCTCGTTCTCTGTCTTTGTTATTCCCTTATTTGTAAGTCTTATATTTATACCTTTCCAAGAGCTGTAGTTAGGATCAAAAGATGTTTCTTGTGGAGAGTCTGGGGCAGCAGGATCTTGATTTTTAGGCTGGGCTAAGCTATGAAGCAAACTACAGGCCAGTGAGGGCTACACAGTGAGACCCTGCCTATATATATATATAAAATAATAAATAAAGCAACACAAGGCAGAAGAAAACAATCACCTTTTGCCTTTGTAATTCTTACCTATGTTTTAAATCTATAAGCTCCATGAACTTTATTTTAAAGTAAGATGTAAATTCCATCAATCAAGGATTTTGAAATATATGACACAAAGCTATGGCTTAAAGAGTTAGTAAAAGAAGGCATCACATGAAAGACACGCCAAATTCCCATTCTCAAAAGCAACTCATCCACATGAAATAGTCAAAAAGGACTCTATTTAATTAGTGATATGTAGACTTTTGCATAGAAAAAGGTTACAAAGCAATGCAGAAAAGACTAGGTACAGTAATTTTAAAACAAATACTTATGAGTATAACTTTGTATAATGTTTAACATTCTCTGGTTTATTGCTTTCTCCACACAGCAGAGAATTGAAGTGCATAAGAATACATGCTGTGTCCTTACCTTTCAAATATAAAATCTCATGTGCTCAATCTCAACATATTAAAAGATTATTTTGTCATTAAACAAGATAAAAAATCAAAACCAAAACACCATTATGTAGCACTAGTCTAGGCGTGGACAAAAATAATTTATGTACGCCTTCTTGCCTACATTCATTGTGATTCGGGAGCAAATGCAATCGCTAACTTGACCAAGGGCATTTAAATCATGTAGCTTTTCTCTTCCGTATCATTTCTCCTCTTCTCCTTTATTTCCAGAAATGCAACCTCCCACGGAAAGGGACAAGAACAGACATTGCATGTTGTCAGGAGAAAACTGAAGAAGTTAAGAACATAAATATAGTCCAAATGAAACTGAATAAATTAATCCAAACTCTGGCAAACGGAAGAGTTGTTGAGTTGATGTGAATGAGTAACTGGAAGGTACAATGTATGTAACTGCTCCTCCGCGCATTGCATAGCTGTAAGTTTACATAAGGAAATACATTGTGCTCTAAACCATGGCTCAGCAGCGCTTGAAGGCAGAGCAGAAATGCTGGTTAATGTGGGCACTGGTGGGATTCTTTATTTCAGTGCATTGCTAAATGTTACTGCTTGGCGAGTCTGTATAAAGAAAACAGATATAACTAGGTTTTTTCGACTTAATTTTCATTAATCTTTCTGGCCAATAAAACCTGTTGGTTTCAAAAGAACACTGTGTGTCTGCAGCCCAACACAGGTTGCCTGTCCCCCCCCCCTCCCCTTCTCAACCCAAGCCATGCCCTTCTCCTTGTGCACTGCACTTTAGCTCAGGCACTTAGAAAATACGGTATTTTCTCCTCTCCCTTCTAGTTCCAGGAGAACTAGTTATGGCGTCTTTCTTTTCCAAGTCAGATGTGCTACTGCACCGCCGGACAGTGACATCCATGTAGTTTCCAGTAAAGTTTAAATGGAAATAGTTGCGATGCTTTAAAGTTGCTGATGTCAGTTGCCGAGCTGCCTTAAACAATGGGGAAAAAATATATATATATATACATATATATATGTATATGTATATATATATATGTATGTGTGTGTATATATATATATACATATATATATATATATATATATATATATATAATACTACATTTCCATTTGTGTGGTTTGCTTCTCAAATCGCTTTATTGCTGCTGTGTGGATCTGCAGGTATTTTTTATGGCTACCTTCAGGGTGCAGAGGTTTGAAGCTGATTCTGAAATGGAGGACGTCAGTTACTATTGCCAAGGAATTCAAGAATAACTTAGAAGGCTCCAACTTCTGTCCCCCAAGGTCGGTAAGGTTTACTGTTTGTTCCACCGCTTGTCTGCTGAGGACTGGAGGCTGTGGACACCGACAAGGGCGGGCTGATCGCTGTGGCAGCAGCAACCGCAGCTGCTGCTGCCGCGTTGGAGGGGAGCATGGGGAAGGCCCCTGCGAAGGACAGAGGGAAGCTGTGTGCCGCTGCGGTGGCAGCTGCGGCTGCGGCATGCACGGTGGCTGAAAGAGACAGCAGAGAGGTGGAGAGAGGTGGCACACAGGGCGCAACCGTGCCTGTCGACGGCATCCGAAGGGCGGAATCTGCGTGGGCAAAGGTTGCGGTGAGGAGGGCAGAGCCGTGGGCAGGAGGCACTTCTGAAGATGTGGACAGGCGACACGGGGTTGACTCCGGCGTGTGGAGTCCGTTGGGTTGGAGCAGGGCTGTGGGGAGATGGTGGAAAGCCGCTGCCCAGTGGTGTGGGAGCAGTGGGTGATGGTGGTGGGCCATGGAGGACGTCATCACTGCTGCCTCCCGCTGCGAGGCGCAGGTGCTGAGGTGAGAGACCAGGCGCACGCGCAGGGGATCCGAAGAGTCAAGGCCTTCCACCGAGCTCAGGTACCTTGCCACTTCCGTAAGGCACTCCCGGAAGCCAATGCTCATGAAGTCCATGGCGAGGGCATGGGCGTCAAAGTAGCCTAAAGAAGGGTTGAGGAGAGTCAGAGGTGTTGGTTGGGGTGGGGTGGGGGCCATTATGGCCTACGGAAGAAATAGGATGACTCTTTCTGAAAACATAATGGCTACTATGTTTTTCTTGTTGGTGGGTTTTGTTTTTTTTTTTTTGTTTGTTTTTTCCAGGATTAAAGAACGGATACTGTGCAAATGGCATGCAGGACAACTTTAGCAATGCTCCAGTTAATCTAGGATCTAAATGTCACAAAAGGAAAAATAAAATAGGGACATTCATGTTTCAAATACCTCCTAGAGTGGGAGGGGATGTCTTAGCTTCCGTACTGTGGGCTAGTAACTTTCCTCAAGAACACTTTTATTGGAAATGGAAAAAGCATCACAGAGTTGGTCATTTACAGGGCACTTCCAGGACGGGAATCAGGACCTGTGCATTCTCAGCACCCGCTCTGCCTCTGAACTACCTCACTAATGCAAATTAGGTTCTCTTCATCAAAAGCATTTGCATCACTCTATGCTCTTACAGAGCAAAACTTGCCTATATCCTTTATCATGGAAGCATCACGAAATGTAACCGTAGTTACATATCCTGAGTAGTCTGAAAGGGAGAAAAGGTTTTGGGGCCAACTATAACCACTGGGAGAGCAGAAATGGCTCTAGTTGACAAGAGACTGCTGCAAAGGGTGGGGTATCAGCAGTAAACCTCGATTTCATCCCCACCTGGGGGCAGTCACTGATCAAAGTCCCTGAGATGAGAAGGAGCTGCTCCTCCACAGGGTGCCTCCACGGCAGGATTCCACAGGACAGTCTTAAGGGTCCCCCTCAGCCTTGAGCTTCTGACTTTCACCAAAGAGGGAGAGAGGTCATGATCAGAGTGCAGAGTTGGCGAAAAATTCAAGATTTTTTTTTTCTCGAGGAGACTATTATATTCCTATGACCGACTGAAAAGAACATACCAGCTTCTTTGAATTTTCACTGGTGGTTGTAAAGACAGTCACGTTGTGAGGTTTGCCAGCTATGAGGCTTTATATGGCTGGGCGTCCTAAGGAACATGAATTATGTAATTCCCATTCTATGGTTGGAAGCAGAGGGACCTGATGACAAGCAGCTGTCTCTCCAAAGTGGGTCTTGAGCTGGCAATAGCCCATGCGCATCAGCACTTCCACCATGCCAGCACGGCTCTCTAGGCTAAGAGTGAATTAATTTACAGCCACCTGGGAGGAGTCTTTCACTGTTACCTCTGTGTTACAAGGGACAAAACAACGGGAGCCCCAGCAAGATAAGTTAACTTATTGCCATCGACAGGGAGAACCTGAAGCCAGAGCTAGAGTGCTTTCTCTAGCGTCCATGCCCTTTGCTGCTACGATAGTGGCCGCTGGGAGTCTGGGCTTGCAACCAAAGACCAGCAGCCCCTCTTGTTCAAGGCCTACACGTTCTCCTGTGCAACGGACTCTCAAGTGACACAGCAGGCAGGTGACTTTTAAGGCACCCAGTCAGGAATGTCTGCTTACCTACTAATCTGTGGATGAAGTTGTCCTACGCTCAAGCAGTCACGAGTAAGAACTGAGATAAAACTTGTCATAAAATGAAAGGACAACCTGACATTTCAGACAGCTCATGCCAAGTATTGGAGGCTCTAGCGGGGATTCAAGGGAAGGAGCAGAGCAATCATATAGCTTTCCTTGTACCGTCTAACTCCCCCACTCTCCTGAAATCTCAGGGCGGTAGGTGTGGAAATACTCACTATTTAGGGCCTGAGGAGCACACACTGCCAGTTTAACCCTTGAAGACCAGCGGGTTACTTCTGACTCAGGTCAAAGGTCGTAGCCAAGCTGGGTGGGATAACCGACTCTTAACACCAAAATTCTTCCATAATATACTGTCCAGTACAGAGGACATTCTCTGTACTGCATGGGGCCAGGCCTGGATCTCTACTCCTGTGTGTTATTCTCAGGAAGAGCCTGTTACTTTGATGTTTCTGGTACCTGAACTTCAAATGTTGTGATTGCTGTAGTGTTAAGACAGGCCAAAATGGTCTGGGAAACGAGGACAAAAATAATTCTAGAGTCATTTCCTTTAAATAGCTGAATTGTTTGCATCCCAGCCTTGGTTTAATGAAAGTGAGAGAAAAAGAGGGCGAGCATGCCCCCAGCCAGCCTTGTTTATATTTGGATGTTTGTGTGTTTGCTTTGTTATTTTTCTGTACAAATTCCAGCAATGCACTTCTCAAATCCCAAACAAACGTCTGAGCAGGCTGCTCTGAAGGAAGCTTCACTCCCACAGTATTATAAGAGCAAACACAAGCCTGGGGTCAAGTGCTTCTTTTGTTCCAGTTCTTTCCCACGAGTTCAATCCTGCCATTAGCATTGATTTCTACAGCTTTAATCCAGGGCTTTGCCTACCTCAGCTTGTTAGAGAGCTGTTCAACTGTGATGTCCTTATAATATTAGAGGGAAAAAGATGAAAAGAGAAAGGTAGGAAGGGGGTGAAGGATCGTGCCAACTCTTACCTTTACCCCCGGTTGCCTGAAGCATCTTCAAATGGTCCACTGTCATTTGCAATATTTCAGCCTTTTCCAACTTGGCAGATCCCTTCATTATCAAATGATAAAGTCTAATGAGTCCTACAGAAACTAACTTGGTACCTTATATACTGAACTTAGTACTATAGTTCCAATTTTGCATCTCATAAAATTCCATGTTTAATTGCATCACAGGAAAAAAAAACTTGAAGTAAAACATTTTAATTGTGGTTGCCGATGTCTCTGTGTGTGAGTCTGTGTTTGTCTCTGCAGAGGCAGACACCTGTGCATGTCAGAAGCATCAGACCGTGCTGGAGCTGGACTTAAAGGTGTCTGTGAGCCACCCAGTGTGAATCTATCCCCAAGTTTGTGTCCCTCAGAAGAACAGTTCATTCTCTTAATCTCCCAGCCATCTGGACAGCCTCTGCATTCTTTCTATACTTAACAGAAAAGCACCAATTACTACAGCATAGTAGACGCCATTGACTTGTAACTTCTAAAGACCAGAACAGGGCATCAAAGAAATGATTCATTAAATAGTAAAAACAATTACATTCCTCATGTCATCCCTTAAACAATATGCCAATTGCAAAGCTCTACCTTGATTAATGGTATATTTCCTTAAGGGACATTTACTTGTTATTACTATTGAAGTCTACAGCAGTTAAATATTTGAATGTTAATTCTGGAGGCTATGGAAGTAGAGCGTTTGAAAAATAGAAAAATTCCAGTAAGTCTTTAAGATGACCAGCAGTAAAGGAAACAAAATAGGAAAGGACTTTCAAGGTTACCAGCAGGTGTCACTGTGAATTCTAAGATCACAGGCCAATAGGCCTAATTGGCAGTTTACTTAAGGAGCATCATATGGACCTAAGAATTTTCCAATCATTCAAAACTATTCTCTAAAAACAAAACAAAACAAACAAACAAACAAAACAACAAAAAAACAAAAAAACAGTCTTGCAAGTGCATCGTCACTGATTGCTGCCATTCTTAAAATAAAGCAACCTTTGGAAATCTAATGAAACAAAGTCACCATTTACAGTGTCTCCAGGGCTCTGGTAGCTTCTAACTAACTTCCTGGAGAAGCTGAATAATTAAACCAATGTGTGGTTTGGGGGTTTTTGTTGTTGTTTTTCCACTTGGTGTGTGAAAAGGATCCTGAGGTTTACTCCATATTCCTATACTTGGGTTTTTTCATTAAATTAAATTAAATTTTTTAGATTATCAGCACCCAGTAAATAGCAGGAGTGTTTGTTCTTCAGCTGCTCTAAAGAATGTTCCTCCCCACTAATTGTGACAGGGCCAGCTCACTGGGGTTGGCAGCCAGACTGTGTATGGGAAAGCGTGTGTTTACGGTAACTAACTGCCAAACAACTGAGGCTGGCTCGTAAGGTTTAAGTCAATATTTGAGAAAAGAGCCTAGCAAACCAAGGCTGAGAAGAAAAGATCATCAAAGTGACTGTTTCTCAATGTCACAGTGTAGATAGTTCGGTACTCAAAGCAGTACAAACAAAACAAAATCATAGGTCATTGCCATTTCCATCCAAAGACTACTAACCGGAAGTCTAATGTATGGTATACGTAAGCTATCAAAGACGGCCTTGGCATATCAGCTTCATGGCTTTTTTTTTTTTTTTTGTCTTATATATTTAGAACCAACAATATAACATACCCTGTGCTTCTCATTGTTCACCAAGTCTATGAAGACCTATGAGCGGTTGCAGAAAGTGGCACAGTGCCACCCTGGATGCCCTCCAGAGGCTCTCTGTGAGGCTTGCTTTACAAGGTTTGCAGAATCACGGAGTAAACAAATCAACACATACGGCATAAACAATCAGCTGATGTTTTGCACCCAATTTGGAACTCGACTGAAAACACTTTCAGCACAGAAACTGCTACACACTTGGAGAGATGCTCTTAGAAGCCCACGCACCAGCCAAGCAAGCAGGACCAGAAAGGAGACACCCAGAGCCACAAAAGAAAGTGCAAGCGTTTGTTTTCTGCTTTCCCAAATGTGCTTTTTATTTTATCTTATTTTTTATGTAAAAGAATACTTAAACTTTGAAAAGCAGCATTTATGACTAAGTTGATTGTTACCAAACGTCCAAACTGTGTCTCAAACCAAACAACTTCCTATTAACCCAAGAATTAAAAATGAAAGTAGCTCGCTAATACTAAACTGTATTAGTATAATTTAGGAAACCAAAATAAAAATCTTACTTCCTTAACTTTGAGTTTTTTAAAGAGTATTTTCAAAGTTTGAGGGAAAAAATGATTTTTTTTTTTCCCCTCAAGAATACTACATACAGCACGATTTTAAACGAAACCCTGCTGGATTCATAGAAAGAACAGAGAAAGCACGAACACTGTTACCCTTAAGGGGAAAATAGGGTAAAGAATGGAAATGTTTTCAACTTCATGATGGATTATGTTTTTAATAGTTCTGCCACAACAAAGCATTTTATTGAAACAGCTGTTCTATGCGGGATCAGGGCACACACACCATTATTTTAATGAGCTTCGAGAGGAATCCACATTACCAGACAAGAAAAATCAGACTCTTTGAGCCTTTTTTACGGGGTGGGAGAGAAGGGGAATAACTTACTTGTTTTTCAAAAGCTGTTGGCACTAGTCTTCTCAGTTCAGACAAACTGTTATTTATTCGATCCCGACGCCTTTTTTCTATGATCTGGCCCAAAGAAAGCAAAACAAAAACCTAAGGATACATATATAGCAAAATTATCCCAGACAGGAAAACAGCAAGGTTGATACACAGGCTAGATTACATGACATGAAAAAGGGCGGGGGAGGTAGTTGGAATCACCTACCCCTCTTCTTTTCTTCCTTGCCATGATCTGAGAGGTGGTTGTTGGTGAATTGGATCTCATCACCGAGCTTGTACTGTGCCTGTGATGGAGGGAGAAAGACATGTCAGATGGTATATCTGCATAGTAATACCGCTGCACCCCCATGCTTCGTGGCACCCACTAATATTCAGGTTGACTACACGTTACGTTGTTTTTTTTTTCCATGTCGATGTTATTTTTGGATTCCAGGTAGTAATTACGCATTTAAAAAAATGTTAGTGAGGCTTTGGGATAGCTTAGTGAGTAAAGGCAACGGCCACAAAGTTTGATCATCTGGCCTGAGTTCCATCCCATGGGCCCACAGGATGCAAACGGAGAACCACTCAAGACCTCCACAAACAGAGGTGATGGTTTCATGCACATCACTGCACACATACAACAAATGATAAATAAACATGCTTTTAAACTGCTCTGGGTAATTCAGATCCCAATTCAAATGATAAAAATGAACCCTAACTTTTGAGTTCTCCAGTGAAATAATGGCCAGTTGGAGTGAGAGGTCAGAGACTAACGTCCTGTTTATGCTCATATATTTCCTAAAGGTCAAAAAACCATCTGAATGTGTCCCTCCTATTCTCTCCTGCCAGGCATCACATGAACTCCTCTATAAAATAGTCACCACAGGTCAAATTTGTCTCTGGATGCAAATTTTAAAACAAAACCAAATACTTGTACCATTCCAAAAATCTCAACAATTCATACTTAATAACATAAAAAAAGACAGATTTTAAGTTTTGCATAGTAATCTTTTAAAAGAATAGCCTAACTATATGAATGGTAGGGAAGTCAAATTTTGGGTTCTTACTTTGCACGTTTTACTTTAAAAATGAAACTGTCACCAGCCTTTAAACAAAACTTGAATCTCAAGAAGCTGCAATCCACTTCAAGTTTACTAAAAGGTATTTTTATACTCCTGCGACTTAATGTTGCTTTGAAATTCACAGACACTAAATTTCTTTAAGGTCTTAAAATCCCCAGGCCCTGTTCTGTGTTCTCTGTCGTTTTAGAAGTTCTGTTACTTAATCTTCTCACTTATGAATTTTAATTCGAAATCAACTGACCCCATTTTTCCTCATCCCTTCTCTACAGGTTTCACCTTTTCACGTGACAGCCTCCGTTTTCATTTTTATAAAAGAGGGTACACTTCAACAACGAGATACTTTTGTAAACTGAGTCTTGTGCATCTTTTTTTTTTTTGCTCTTGCTCTTTTCAGGTTTTGGTTTCTAAGTCTTAAAGTAAGCCTGTGAAAGAAAACCAGCTCTCTGCATGGAGGAGGGATCTCGCTCTTTGAGTGACAGCTGCAGATAAATAATTAAGGTGCTTCTGGGCATGCCAATTAGAAGCAATTATCATTTGGCCAGCCTAGGCTCTAAAATGCCTGGGTCATCTCGCAGTCACAGGAAACGGGAGGTGTGCCTCCTGTGATCACAATCTTCTGGGGAGACTAAAGGACAAGCAGCCAAAGCAAGGCTGCCTCGTCCGCTCCTTACATCTGTCACTCATGGGCGGGTGGGCCAGATCACCCTCTGTCAACTTGCGCAGCAAAGCCTGTTTAGCTTTAACAGCACCGGTGCTTTAGCTTCTCTAAAAAAAAAAAAAAAAGAAACTCAGAGATCCCAGCTTCTCTCAAAACAGAAATCCAGTTGTTTTTCTTTTCTCCCGATCTATTTTGGAATTGTCCCTAAATACAGTTTCAGTGGCGGGGGCGTCGCCCGGACGTGCCAGTACGCGTGCCCGGCGCTGACAGCCCAACAGCCCGGGACCCTCCCTCGCCATCTCCTGCAAGCTCCCCTCTAACAAGACCCCATCTCTCCACCCCACCCCGACTCTAGCTCCGCGAGCACCCACTTCTGGGGGTGGAGGGGGGATAACTCTCTCCACAAAGAGGAGCCCCAAGGGTTTCCAGGGACCCCGAAGCTTCCCTTCCCGGACACTCTCCCGCTCCCCGGCGCTCACCCGGAGTAATTGTTCTCGCTCCCCACGTCGATGGTCTCGTCCATGTCGCTTTCGGAGGTCGTCTCCTCGCAAGGGCGCTTCATCGCGGCGGCGACGGAGGAGCACCCACCGACGCCGATCCTTTCGCAGCCTGCTCCCCGAGGCCTCCTCCCTCCCTCCCTCCCTGCCCGGCTTCTGCAGGCGCGACTCCCGGAGCGCCGCTGCCTGCTCCTCCCGGCTCTTTCCCACGCCGCAGCCCAGCCCGGGCGCAAGAACCCGCGCCGGCCACGCCCCCCGCGCGGGCGGGGCCCCTCCTGCTTTTCGCGTGCCCGCCCTGGCCCCCCGCCAGGCCCCGCCTCCCAGGGACGGCGTGGCTTTCTATTGGCTGATATGGAGGGGCGGGCCCGCGGCGACCAATGGTCGCCGAGAGGCGTCGGCAGAGGCGTGGGAACGCGGCGGCGCACCTGGGAGTCCCGAGCCGAGCGCTGGCGGGGACTCGGTGCGGCGGGCGCGGGCGGGCGCAGGCTCCCGGGGTTTGGTGGCCTCCTCCGCACGCCAGGATCTCTCCCGCCGAGTTTCTACCCTGGGTTTAAAGAATAACCGCTAGCGCGTGGCTGAGCGCGAGTGAGCGTGTGTAACGTCGGGGGAGGAGGAGGCCGAGGGGGGAGGGGGACGGGGGGGGAGGACGGGAAGGCTGTGCGACCCACCCCTCTGGGGCTGTCCCTCCTCTTGACCCAAGCAGCTGACTGGCTGACCGGAGCGGTCACGTTGACCCCCAGGGGATCTTTTGAAAGCTTTAAATCAAAGTTGCTGTTCACGCTGCCAACTCCGCAGCCCCGGGGCCGTGGGCCGAGAGTGACGCGCGCCTACCGGTCCAGGTGCCCAACCGCAGGAGGTTGGCGCAGGGCAGGAGTGGGTTTGTCATCCCTCGGCCACGGCCTTTCCTTTGTGTCTGTGGCCACAGAACCCGGAGGGGGGCGCTTTGTAGACCGAGTAGGCGGTGGGCTCCGCTGGAGGCTTCCCTGCCTGCCTTGGGGAAAGCGGGGCTTTCAGGACACAATCTTGAGGTACATCGGGTTTGGAGGTTCCAAGTTGAACGCCCCGGCCCTCCCCGCAGTTTTTCAGAGGTGTGCGACCACAGACTCTTTTTTTTTTTTTTTTTTTTTTTTTGGTAAAGTTTGCCCACCCTTCGTCGTCCTTGGTGCACGGGCAGGCGCGGGTTGTTTGCCCTCGTAGGCGCTGCGCTTTCAGACTCCTGTTTCCGAGCCGCTGCCTCTCTGCGCGCGGTGGGACTTGTGACGGGTCTCCCGGAGCGGAGCCCCGGGCACGCTGGACCTTCAGCCGCTGCCCCGCGGACTGGGTTGGTGGGGCTCCAGCCAGAGACTCCACCCTGCCAGCTTTGTGCTTGGCGTGGGGGAAAAAGCCCTTGAGAAAGAGGCATCCATCAATCACCAAGACCCTCCACCTTGCACATAGACTCATCTTTCTGGAAATCTGACCAAGGCACCCTTTCGACACTCCGTTCCCTGGCCACGCTAGCCCGGTGGGGCGGGAAAGAACAAGAGAAAAAAGGGGACAGCAAGGGACCGGATTCGGGCCCAGGTTGGGTAGATGGAGGGTGAGTGGGAAGGAGCCAGGGTAACGCCGAGGACCTGCGGCCAGCGCGTCATTAAAACACAAAACCTCTCCCTCGCAGGCCCGAGTCCGGTCCCCGCCGCGGTGCCTTCGATAACCGTGTGAACCGAAATCTGAAACTTTCCGTTCTGAAACTTAACTCCAGGCAAATCGCAGGGTCATCGGGGACCGGGCGGGGCCTGGCGAGGCAGGATGGGGTCAGCGCGGCTGGACCGCAGCGCCGTGGGTGGCTGACTCCCCAGCTCGGCGCTCAGTCTTCGGGAGGGCGCCTGGGTGCTCGGGGGCGGCAGGGCCTTAGCCCCGCCGCGGAGCAGGCGGCCTGAGTCTGCTGGCCCTGGGCAATCCAGGCCTCCACCCTGTGCTGCTCCGGCTTCCGCCTCGAGTATCCAGCTGACTGAGAGCCCTCCAAGCCTTCCTTTCCCAGCTAGAGTCGCGGGACGGTCAGGGGGGCGCCACTCCCCCACCTCCTGAAATTAAGGTTTGCCACGCGAGCACACGAGCAAATTAGTGGGAGCTTCCAAACGCCCGAAGCAAAACCTAAAATCAACAAAGGGGTGTGTATACAGGGGCATCCCTAAGAGATTTTTTTTTCTCTTACTATGCTAGTGTATTTAATTATAATGATTGCAAAAAAAAAAATGCAGCGGGAAATGGTTTGCTTGTAATGAAGTAGCAACTGGTTAAACTTTTTCCATTTTGTCTTTGAAGACTTAACCTCCGTGCTGTGTCATGAAAGAATATGTTGGGGACGTTAGAAAAGCAGGCTCGGATTTAACGTTGGTTAGCATAGTTTTTAATCGACGAGGGTCATATGTTGAAAACGTTTAGAATAGAGCCAGGGATACACACACACAGAGGCATATGAAGAGAGAGAGAGTTAAAAACTCTCCAAACAGCATGCTTAATCCCAATTAGAGAGGTTTTCCCTTCTCAAACATCCATTGGGCCTG
The DNA here is from genome assembly GCF_907164565.1 of Psammomys obesus. Classification (NCBI taxonomy): domain Eukaryota; kingdom Metazoa; phylum Chordata; class Mammalia; order Rodentia; family Muridae; genus Psammomys; species Psammomys obesus. Next base: position 25,192,878 of record NW_026585797.1, read on the forward strand.
TCGCCTGCCTAGGCGCCTTTTCTGTGTCCTGCCTCTGGGTCAGAGGTAGAAATAGCAAACTCTTCTAAGTGCTTCAGCCAGCTGGGAGAGAGAGAGAGAGAGAGAGAGAGAGAGAGAGAGAGAGAGAGAGAG
>NW_026585797.1:25193019-25270172 GCF_907164565.1 Psammomys obesus
GAGAGAGAGAGAGAGAGAGAGAGAGAGAGAGAGAGAGAGAGAGAGAGAAAGGTGGGTACTGGGGGAGGAACTGGGGTGTCTAAGCTGAGAGAAAGAAAGAGAATCTTGGGACTTTAAGCCCCATCTGCCCCCTGCGACATCGGTTTCAGGGAGAGTTGCTGGAAAGCTTACTAAGAACCAGCGCAGAAGAAAAGACGTCCCCTCTCAGGGCAATCCGCCTTTCTTTCCTTTTGAAAGACTTGAACAATGGGATAATTAGACCGATAGATACGGGGAGGAGGGACTGTCCTAGAAACGAAATGCCATTAGGAAAGAAAGACAGGCCGACAAATCTAAAGGGAAAAGGAGGTGTTGACCCAGCCGCGCCGCCCGAAGTTGGTCATCTGTTCGCTGGTGCTTAAGTGATTTAGCTCACTGAGTAGAGAGAAGAACACGAGGAAAGCCGTGATTTTCAGGGACCAGACTCGGTGGTTTTTACATTCTTCCCGACGACCTACCCGTTTATTACATTGTGAGTTTTTCTACTTACATTAAAATTGACGATTGTGACCAAGTCTCACCCTGCCCCATAAATTTGAAATGTTAGCGTACAGCTAATGAAGTGATTTCTTTGCCCCTTTTCTAAAAATTCCCTTGAAGAATTTAGGGAGTGAATCGGATATATATATTTCTTGGATTGCCTTCTCCTCTCACTGGAGTCCTGTGCTGTTTTCTTTATTTGCATTTGAGATGCCTCTTACAATTTCTTTAAAAAAGAAAACCAGCTACTGGGGCATTTTCTTGTCTCAGAGTCAGCAAGGTACCGCTCAAAAAAATATTTTAACTTCCTTTCTCTGTGAAGTAAGGGCAATTCTATTATTTAGAGGCTTTTATGTTAGTCTGAGAAGTCTAAAGGCACACAGTTCACTGGGAAGCCCGGGACTTTGCCCCCTTTGGATATATAAGTACCTCCAAGTCTCCGTTTTCAGAGCGGCCAGAGAGTGCTCTTTTATTTGCCACTTCCAGGCAGGTGATAAGCACGTGCTCGTCTGTAGGCAGCCTGGTTGAGCTGTTTTGCCTGACGACAGGGCTTTTGTGAGGAGCCACCATCTTAGAATGTGTGAGAATGCTGCTCCCTGGGAGCCGAGGCCAAGGGCAAGATCCTTGTAAATTTCAATACCTTTTTTTTTTTTTTTTCAACCTCAGGCAGGCAGCAAGCAGGCCAGTCTAGGGTCATTGTGTGACAGGAATATGCAAGCCAGTAAAACAACTCTGAAAGGAGGGGAAAGTCTGGGCCCACCAACCTAGAACCATCTCCTCCACAGTGCTTCCCTTTAGGAAGCAGTCCTGCCAGGTTAGCAGTGTGCGCAGTATTTATGGCTGGATCTTCGAGGTGCTCTTGCTTGTTGCAGTTTCAGAGACTGCAAGGGAGGAAAGCCAAGACCCGAAACTCCCTTTCCTGGAAGCTGGATCTGCCACAAAGGGGCAATCTATTTAAAAGCTTTTCCTTCATGAGGGCTTAGCTAACACTCAACACAGGCCCGGGGATAAAGATTAGTTTTATTGTAGGACCCTCGAGAAGAGGGTTATAAGGCAAGGAACTAGTTCTGGGTACCCAAGTAAGCAATTATCAGGAGACGTCAGCACTCACTGTATTAACTAAATTCTTCCCGGGGGCCAAATTGATGTTGACAGGTTTTTCTGTGAAGGAATGTCTATGAATTTCACTGTCCTTGGTGGTTTTACTAGCAAGTCTTCCCCTCCCTTCTTTTATAGACACTTCCCCCATGAAAATAATTCTTAGCTATATTCCCATCCTTTGAAACGATGCCTGATACATGGTGGGTGCATATTATTTCTTATTAAAAGTAATGAACTCTCTGACTTGTCCCAGAAACACAAGAGTTTAGATACAGCGGAATAATAAAATAAACAACATGAAAACACTCTGAAAATATGAAGTGGCTATTTAAACCCCAGCAGGAAAACCCTCACTGTGAATGGGCCCTTCTAGTCTGAGGCATCCTTGTGGCCAAGGCAGAAGAGAGCCATAATGAACTTTCTGATTTTAATAATCACAAAAGTGAACACACTTAACATTAAAAAAAAAAAAAAAACTTGATTCAGCAACCGTATTCTAATCAAATTGCCTGGCTGCCTAGGTTACAGACTTGAAACGTGGAATTATTTGAAACAATTATTTTCCTTGTCTAAAATTCTTTCCTAAGTATCTCTATTAGTTATAGCAGGAAAAATAACACAAGACAGGATGTATACATGAAAACAATAGCTCCAAATGGCTGAACAAACTATCCAGTAAGCTGCCAGGATTAATTAATTGACATCAACAGAACCAGGGTCTCATGGTTCTCCAAAACGTGGGGATTCTCCATAACAAAAGTGCTTGCTTTCTCTTTATGAAAGCAAACCACGCAAACCAAGGATTCTTGAATCTCCTAGACTGCCATTACCAGATGATATAGTAGAGCATTTTGAAATATCAAGTGCCTTGGAAATAAATAATTTGCCCACAGAATACAAATGAACATGTACATTTTCTTAGTGTGACTATCAGAACATTTCCAGTAGCTGTGTTCACATTTATACTCTCATCATATTATTAGCTTGGTAGGAGGCTCTGAAAAGAAAACCCACGTAGACTGAAAATAACTCACTCTAGATTTACCGTGGGGTGGGGGAAAGATGACAAGCTTTTTTTTGAAGCCTTGATGTTTTATAAACCTATTGAAATATGGACTGTCTGAGAAACTTAGAGAAAGGACACTTTTTTTTTTTGTTTGTTTGTTTCACTCTAGACAAACCTAAATTTGTTCTACCAGATAACTTTGACCAGTTCTCTGTATCTGTTAAATACAAAGCATGGTAGTTTGTGTCTTCTGGTATGAAGCATCAAAGTCATTTAAAAGCTTGCTAATATATTCAGAATACTAGACTAAACATTTTTAAGAGATAGATCTGGTAATAGGCCATTGCATGTCTAGAAGTATAGAAAATAATGGTTTGTTGAGGGACTGAAGTGTTTCCTAGGGCAACAACCCTTCGGCAACAACATGCTATGTTACTTCAGAGACAGCTCCAAGGACAGCTGTGGCAAGGAAAGAGTGATGCACTGTGCCTTCAATATGCAAGAAAGGTACACTGTGTGTTTCCATGGCACTTTAAATTAACAGCATTATTAATTTATGAATCAAAACACCCAGCGCTCAGGAGTTACTGGTCCAGGATGGCTAAATAGACTAGAACAGGAAGATTTGAAAACCTGACAACAGAAGACAAATTGTTATGAATATGTGTACATATATATATATATACATACATATACATACATTATATATATATATATATGATTTATGTGGGTGTATATGTATGAGTCTACAAATACAAGTAACTGTATAGGCATGTGGCACAAAATTAAAAGCTCTAAAACTGCCGTGATTTGGTTGTTAGCATTTGAAAGGCTATACTAGTGCAAACCGGTAGCTCAAATCTGAGAAAGAATGCTTTAGAGTTGACTACCATTTGCACAGTGGAATTTATAGGGTTTATATATTTGGTAGGATAAGGTTTTCTTTTTTTTTTAAACCTCATTCATTATATTTTAGAAACTGTAATTTCTTAGTTTTTGTCTATTCAGTCACCTGCGTTTTAAGGCGGTTGCTTTATGCAGTTTTCAAATGCAGAACTTTAGGAAAACAGGTCCTAGTACTTTGTATCTCTCAATGGAACGGCAATAAAATCATTATGCTAGAGGGCTAGGAGAGGAAAACGGATTTTCCTGGTGTTCAAATGGTGTTCCTGGAAAAATCACCAGCAACAGCTGCTCAATCATGTTTATATGCATTGACTTTGGTTGGGACAACGGAATTTTGACCGTAAATTTAAAAGTTCTAACCATAGATTCATTTTGGAGGAATCAGTTAGGGAAAGAACATCAGCACTTTAATTTTAGCCACAAAATGCTTTTTTCTCCTATTTTAAAGTGTGGGTTGAGCACAGCAGAGTGAGGGCTAGGAGCTGGAGCTGCAGGTGTGTGGCTGGTGGTAGTGAGGTCTAATCTAAAAAGGAAACTAAAGAGCTGTGGATCAGATTACGAGTAGAACTGCAGTTTTCCTGCTGAAAGTAGACAGCTAACCTTTGTTAATCAGCGCAGGATTTTTTTTAGACAGCCCTCCTCTTCATTTCCTGGCCACTAAGATATTGAATAGCTACTCCAAGCAATGTTCCACTGAGCAATCCACTCACTGAGTGAGGGATGGAAACCTAGATTCAGTTCTTCCTCTCTGGAAGTACTAGAAAAAAATAATAGGGAACTCTGCACAAACAATTGTTAAGTGAGACAAAGTCAAGGCCAGAGCATGATTCCAGAAAACTGCAGGCTGTGTGCACGAAGACAGAAAAGATTCTTTTAAAAAGGGGGTGTGGGTGTTTAAGTAGCAGCGGCTCCAATCCAGAGGTATGTGTGGGGGGAGACCTTTAAGGTTAGAGATGACCTTAAGAACTTTTGTCTTCAAGTTCCATTGAAATAATAAGCACATTGCTCTTACTTAGCTAACTTATTGGGGTGTCCTTACATTGCCCTTAAATGTGTCTTGGGAAATGGTATGTGTGTGTGTGTGTGTGTGTGTGTGTGTGTGTGTGTGTGTGTGTGTTATAAGCATGTGAGTATGTTTATGGTCGCTTGTGGCCAATTATGTGCACGGGAGGCCAGAAGGAACAAGAGAGAACACTGGCCAGCCACTGAGTTCCCATGTCTCTGCCAATACCCCCAACCTCAATGTTGGGGTCAGAGACCTCTGGTGGCTTGTTTGGCTATTCTGATGGGTGCTGGGGGTTAAACTCAGGTCTTTATGCTTACACAGCAAATTGCTTTTTCCCACAGAGCCACCTCCGCAGCCTCAGAAATGGATTGAAATTGAAATTGAATTCAAATGGATTGAAAATGAAGACCTGTTTTTTTTGTTTTTTTTTTGTTTTTTGAGTTTTTTTTTTTATTTTATGAGTTTGAGTGTTGCCTGCATGTGTGTGCGCCACGTGTGTGCAGTGCCTGCAGAAGCCAGAAGAGGGCATCAGAACCCCTGGAACTGTGGTTTCAGAGGTTGTGAGCCACAAGTGGGTGAGGGGACTGAATGCTGTGTCACCTGCAAGAACAGCAGACACTCAACCCTTGAGCTGTTGCTCCAGTTCTGATGAATTGATGGTGACTGTTCCTGAGTGCATTTTACTATAGAGGTTTCGATGGTGTGAGTTTTAAATGTCTCCAAAGGCCCACGAGTTGAAAGCTTGGTCTGCAGGCTGTGGCACAATTGGAAGGTGTTTAGATATTTAAGAAATAGAGGCTTATTACAGGAAGTTACATCATAGATGCTTATGCCTTTGAATGGGATAGTGACACCCAGCTTCTTCCTGACTCTGATTCCTGGCCTCCATCAGGTGGATAGATCTCCTCTATCATGTGCCACCACCAGGCCACCATCGATCCGAACCAACATGCCAAGTGGTCATGGGTTTAAACCACTAAGCCTGTGATCTACAGTAAACATCTTCTACTTATGAACTGTCTATGTCAGGTATTTGTTACAGCAACGCAGAACCAACATAGACAAGTACTGCCGGGAAGAGCACTGCTCTTGGGAAACGTTGCTTTTAACTGAGTTCTTTGGCTCTCCTTAATATAGAATAATTACACACACACACACACACACACACACACACACACACACACACACACAAACAACACACACACCAGGCCCAATTTCACTACTGGCCCTGTGTTATACTCACATAACTATGTGAGGACTTACATATGAGTATTGGCAGGTTTGTTCAGAAATCCATCATGCCATAATGAATACTAGAATGTGGTTATACCCTCAATGGGTAAGGGAACTTTTTAACGTGAAGAGTTTAAACTACGTTGACCTTGAAGTAACAGGAAACACAGGAACACAGCTAGCTACCCCTGGATTTGTCCAGCTTGAATACTCTCGGTGAAACGCTGGGCTATGAATTTTTCTTGCTACTTCTTGCTGAGAGATGACAGCAGTGGTTCTCAGCCCTCCTAAAGCTGCAACAGTTCCTCACGTTGTGGTGATCCCCAGCAATAAGATTATTTTCATTGCGGCTTCATAACTGTGATTCTTGCTACTGTTATGAATCACAATGTAAACATCTGATTTTTTTTGGGGGGGGTCTTGGGTGACCCCTGTGACAGAGTACCAACCCGCAAGTTTAGAATCACTGGGCTACAGTCACCCTGCTACACAAGACTCTCCTTAGCAAACACTGAAGGGTCTTATAATTCAGTTGTCATCCAGCCACTTTTAAACAACATTCCCTTCCATCCTTCTACCCAAAGGCCTTGCTAAAATGGATGCTACTTGTACTTAACTATTGACTATGGAGTTGGAAAGCAGCCATGATGCTCAATAAGAAGATGGAAGGCAGACCTAAAGCTTTCTTCTTGTCACCTGACAGCAGATAAATAAGGACAATCTCCCTGTTAAGAGACAAGCAAGCTAGTGCTTGTCAAAACAGAGAAGTGCATTTGCAGCATGGGCGTGTTTTCTTCAGAAATTACTCCATTCTGAGTTTTGCTTTGCTAATGAACCATCTAGTGAGCTTTTTTTGGACTTTTGAAAGCAACACAGCCTGTGATTCCCGCCCCTGGGGAATGGTGCTATTCTGAGATTATAGTAACAAGGATCATGATCACTTCCATTTGCCCTGCACTATGTTTTTATTTTTTCCTCTTTTAAAAACTTTATTCAACTTGGAATTTATTGTGCCGTATTTTATATGTAGGAGAGAATGTTAGTGCTTTCGCCCAGAAAAACATTATCTAGATGCCCACAGTGTCCAAGGTAAAACACTCCTGGGTGGGCGATTGATAAATGACACTATCAGAATTTAGGCCTTCAAGAAGCCACTGAGTTTTCAAGTGGTTCTGGGCTGGCCTCGGACTGACTGCTGATGACCAAGTGTAGTTCTCATGGAACTGAGTGCTTACTTTGTCATGTACCTTGCATCTGGTCCGCTGATTTTCTTCTTCTTCTTTTTTTTTAGGTTCCATCAATTTGTTCTTTTACATCTCTCAGAACCCCAACAATTTGTTCTAATTTTGCAGCAATGCACTCTAATAAACTCTAATAAAATAGTAAGGCAAAGACGAACTTCATTACTCATACTCTAAGATGCTGAGATTGCAAGTATGTGCTAACACACCTGGCTCAGCACACTGGAATTATACCGACTATCAAATCTTACCAACATTAGTCTGCACATGGGTGGACATATTTTTTGAGTTTAGGGTTAGGTTTTGTGTTGGCTGTTTCCAAAGCTGTGCCTGTCCCTTGATCCCTATTTTCACTGATGGTGCTACAGATTTTCTTTATTTTTAGGATTCTTCCCATGTTAATGGTGGTTGCGGCACCCGTGTTGGGAAAAGGGTAGTTGGTATGTGTTATGTGATTAGCAGGAATAGATAGGTGTGAATCACTTACCATCTTATAATGGACACTTCTTGTGAATGGCCAAATGTGAAGTCTATGTGCACAATTCAAATGGGCAATGGTGGTGGTGGGGGGAGGCTGGTATGGTATGAGGGTATGCCAAGAATGATTCATTGGAAAAATCTGTTTTTCTTCTGTTCTCTGCAAAGATAAGGATAAAATTCTAGACGAAAGAAACTATTATTAGATTGGTGGCCTTTGTTCTTCCACTTTGTGTGTGTCCTGGGACAAGCATTGACTTTGGAATCATGCAGAGCTGGGTTAAATTCTTCCCTCTGCCTATGTTATTTAAGCCATATTAATTTTTCTTTTAGTTTTCTATCCGAAAAATGTACTTCACTGATTGGATTTAAAGATCAATTAAGTTAAATGTGAAACTACTAGTATTATACAATTCAGTATCAGTTTTCTTTTCCTTTCATTTCTAAGTGACAACAAAAGTCGTCTGTTCAGAGAAAGGTTGTGGCAGTAGATGTCTTTTCTTTCTAGGCTAATGGATTTATAAAGCTAATCCTAGTTTTTCACAATGCTTTTAGATTTCTATGTATGGCTTTTATTTCATGTTTCACCAAGTTATAGTGCTTGCATAGTACCTTGAACTTTCTTAGCACAAAGTACCCAACAGGATGGAATCAACATGACCTTATTGTCTTGGTGTCTTCTATCCCCTCTTAAACTCTTTCTGCTCCCTCTTCTTCAGAGTTCCCTGAGCCACAAGGCCAGGAATTTGATGGAGTGTCTGTGCTTGGGACAGTGTTCCAAAGTCTTTCACTCCCTGCATACAGAGTGTCTGTGGGTCTCTATATTCCATCTGCTGCAGGAGGAAGCCTCTCTGATGATGGCTGAGGAAATCATGGATCTACGGGTATAGCAGAATGCCGTTAGGAGTCATTTTATTGCTATGCTCTTTTAGCAGAACAGTAGTATTTGGGTTTCCTCTAGGTCTCTGGACTATCTAGTGTTAGGACCTTGGATGCCCAGCAATGTCAGGAATAAGTTACATCTCATGGAGTAGGCCTTAAATCCAATCAGAGCTTGGCTGGTTACTCCCACAGGTTTTGTGCCAATAGAGCACCATCTCATCTTGCAAGGAGGTCACTTGGGCAATATTGGGCAATTTTCCGTTTCCATTGTGTGTAATAATTTGAGGTATATTGGGGTTAATTTTTTTTTTTTAATCTGGTAGAATTCTGTGCTAAAACTGTCTAGTCCTGGGCTTTTGTTTATTTGGTTAGTTTTTTGGTTGGTAGATTTTAATGACTGCTTCTAGTTCATTAGGAGTAATAGGTCTGTTTAAATTTCTCATGGTATATATGGTATATATGATATATATCAAAAAATTTATCTATTTCTTTTAGATTTTCTAATTTGGGAAATAACAGGATTTCAAAAATTAATTAATTACAAATTATTCACTTTGTATCCCAGCTGGAGCTCCTTACAATTTATTCACTTTGTATCCCAGCTGTAACCCCCTTCCTCATCCCCTCCCAATCCCACCCTCCCTCCCTTTTCTCCTCCCATGCCCCTCCCCTAGTCCACTGATAGAAGAGGTTCTCCTCCCCTTCCCCCTGACCTAACCCATCAGGTCTCATCAGGGTTGTCTGTATTGTCTTCTTCTGTGGCCTGGTAAGACTGCTACCCCCTCAGGGAGAGGTGATCAAAGAGCCAGCCACTGAGTTCATGTCAAACACAGCGCCTGTTCCCCTTACTAGGGAACCCACTTGGACACTGAGCTGCCACGGCTTACATCTGTGCAGGGGTTCTAGGTTATCTGCATGCATGGATAACAGGTTTTTAAAGTATGTCTTTATGATTTTCTGGATTTCTCTGGAAGTATTGTTATACCCTTTCTTTCATTTCTAATTTTGTAAATTTGGATCTTCTCTCCTTGCTTGCAGCCCAGAGTTTGATGAGATCTTGCCACCCATACCTTTTGGGTGTGGATTTCTTCTTTTTGTTATAGAGTTAGAGTTACCAGATGTGTTATTAAAGTTTCTTATATGAGATCTTTCAGTTTTTTTTTTAATGTAGGTACTTAGTGCTATGGGTCCTGTTTGTGAGCACACTGTGTTAGTCTGTTTTTTTGTTGGGAAATCGAGACCATTGATGTTGAAAACTATCAATAAGCATTTCCCCCCCCCCCCCATTATTTTGTTTCTGTGGTGTGGGTTTTCCCCCCTCTTCCGATTTGCTGGTCTGATATGATTTATTCCTTGTGTTTCCTTGGATTTGGTTAGCCTCTTCAGGTTGAAGTTTTTCTTCTAGTGCCTTTTGTAGGACTGGATTTGTATATACATACTGCTTAAATTTGGTTTCATCATGGAATGTTTTGTTCTTCATCTATTATAAGTGAAAGTTTTGCTGGCTATCATAGTCTGTGCTGTCATCTGTGGTCTCTTAGAGTTTGTGAAACATTCATCCTTGCTTACAATCTCCATTGAAATGTCAGGTGTTATTTTAATAGGTCTTCCATTATATGTTATTTGGCTTTTCCACCTTCCAGCTTTTAATATTCTTTCTTTGTTTTGTATAGATTCTCATATGTCAGAGGAATTTTTTTTTCTGGTCCAGTCTATTATGTGTTATATGTTTTTCTTCTACATTGCTAGATGTTTCCTTTTTAGTTTGGGGAAATTTTCTTTTATGATTTTGTTGAAAACATTTTCAGTGCCTCTGACCTGGGTTTCCTCTCCTTCCTCAATTGCTATTGTTTGTAGATTTGTTGTTTTCATTGTGTCCCAGTTTTTTGTTTTGTTTTGTTTTGTTTTAGATTTAATATTTTCTTTGGCTGAGGTATCCATTTCTTCTATCTTGTTATCAGTGCCCAAGACTCCCTCTTCCATCTCTTGTATTTTGTTGGTGACGCTTCCTTCTGAGGTTCCTGTTTAAGTTCCTTATTTTTATTTTTATTTTCAGTTTTCTCTCAGTTTGAGTTTTCTTTATTGACTTTATTTCTGCTTGGTAGTCTTGAACTCTTTCTTCATTATTTCCCTCTGTTTGTTTATGTTTTCATAGATTTTTAAAGCAGACTTACTCATTTCCTCTTTAATGACCTCTAACATATTCAGAAAGGCTTTTTGAAGTTCTTGCTTGGTGCTTCAGCTTTATTGCAATTCTCAGGTCCTGCTATAGAAGGGTTTCTGGGCTTTAGTGTTTTGAGTCTGGTGTCCAAGCATCTGGGTCTGAGATGATTTCAATTCTAGGTGTTGATATCTTTCTGTCTTGGTGGGTGGGTGTCCATTCTTCATTTCTGTTGCCCTCTCTGTTTTTTGTTTTGTTTTGTTTTGTTTCTTTTCCCCAGAGTGCTGGCTGTGGGTTGCCTGCTTGGTAATGGTTCTGAGATCCTGCCAGGTGTCACCACTTGGGGTCTCAGGTCAGAAGCTGTGTCTTGGTTTGGAGCTGACACTTGGGGATGGAGATGGGCTATAATTGGAGGAATGTTGAGTGGGTCCACAGGAGGGAGGAAAGCAGGGTGTGCTATCAGGATCTATACTGCCCCCTGGGAATGGGGGCAAAGTGAAGGAGAGGCCACTGCAGGTGGTTTGCTGCAGAGCTGGGGATGAGACTGGGGTATTGGATTTGGAGGACTTGCGGGGGAGAGTGTGGCCTACCTGCTTTCCTGGCTGCAGGTTTCCCAGGGCATGAGTACAGGGTTTGGTGGCTGAGACAATGGATGGGGTGGTGAGAAAGGCTGTAGATTTGTGTTAGCTGAGACTGGAGGGGGATGGGCAGAGAGGATGGGTTATAATAGTCTCATCCCCAGCAGGTAGAGCCATATACCCCTAGCTAGCGTAGCCAGTGGGTTTCCAGAAAGTACCTCTTGACCATAGTTCTAAATCAGAGATCCTTGAGTCACTCACTGGTGATTTACAAAGGTAGTATTGAATATTTTGGGGCAAAAGAAAGCCATTATTTCTAAAAGGGGAAGAGAAATTACATGCGTATTATTCATTTATATTTAATGATTTTTAAAGATTATCATATATAATATTTGTATTTCTTCATGTCATAATAGCCTTGGATGCATTAGTAGAAATACTATCTTTAATGCCTGGGCACTGATCATGTTTTACCTTTTAGGATTTCTTAAAAATTGTGCATCTTTGATTAATTTGGAATGGGAGCATCTCTTAGTTAGGTTCTACTGCTATGATAAGACAGCATGATCACAGCAACTCTTATGAAGGAAAGCATTTAATAGAGGGTGGCTTACAGTTCAGCGGTTCAGTCCATTGTTGTCATGAGGGCACTCAGGCAGATATGGTGCTGGAGAAGTAGCTGGCAATTCTACATCTGGATCAGTAGGCAGCACGAAAAGCGAGGGAGCCACTGGGCCTGGCTTGAGCTGCTGAAACCTTAAAGTCCATCCCAGTGCCACACGCCCTCCAGCAAGACCGCCCCTACCCCTACAAGGCCACACTTTCAAATAGTGCTACTCCCTAGGGGCCATTTTTATTCAAATTAGCATAGAAGATACGTTGTTTGGAAGGCATCTTAAAAATCTATCTTTCCTTCTCTACTTTTTCTTTCCCCCTGCTCCTTCTTTCCTGTGTTTTGTGACTAAGCTGCATCCTCAATAACTGACTTGTTTCTCATAAGCTCATGCTGTGTTTCTGTTCTGTGCATTATTTTTTTAATGTAACTTAGACTGAAAAATATTTTTTTTTGGTATGTCAAAAAAATCTCAGTTAAACATGAGTCTTGTAATGATAATCGAATGGCTTTACCTAAATTGGACATACATTCTCTTTCTAGCATGCATCACATCTTTGCCTTCTGCCCCTGCTGCGTTTGCATTTTTGTTTGTTTGTATGTTTCTTTCTCTCTCTCTCTTTCTCTTTCTTTCTTTCTTTCTTTCTTTCTTTCTTTCTTTCTTTCTTTCTTTCTCTCTCTCTCTCTCTCTCTCTCTCTCTCTCTTTCTTTCTTTCTCTCTCTCTCTCTTTTTCTTTCTTTTTTTTTTTAAATGGTTTTGGAGTCCTGGCAACCAAACCCAGGGTCATGTAATGCAAGGTAAGAGCTCTGCCGATGGCCTCATTCCTGTGTTCTCCTCTTGACGCACCACCAGCACTTTTCACTGAGTAATAGCCACCGATTTGGGTGGCACTGAGTTGACTCCACTCCAGGGGAGGGTGTGAATTGGTTTGCTCTAGGCTTATGTACATAAAGGCAGCAGGCCACATCCCACTAATGTTGGTTCCAGGGAGGTTCAGACAGCAACCAGATGAGGAGTCAGGAGTTAGAACACATGAGACCCCCAGTCCCTATTGACTCCTTTTGAAACTACGAGAGTACAGGGACACGGTGAAGTGCATAACCTGAAAAATCACAGAAGAAGAGTTAAGCATCTGCGCTGAGTTTCACTATCACAGGAGCACTTGAGTCCTTTCTGTCATTTAAGATACTTTGATTCCGATTCTTTATTTTTCAAAAGAGAAAAATGTTAGCTGTTAATACATACTTACTTACATACATGTATTATTTTTACTTTTACAAAAGGCACAAGCTGATACATTTGTGTATACATTTTTTTTTTAGATTTATTTTACCTGTCTGAGTGTCTTGCCTGCATGTTTTGATGTATACCATCTGTATGCCTAATGTCTATGGCAGTCAGAAGAGAGCATCAATTCCTCACAACTGGAGTTGGGGACTATTCCATGACACCATGTGGGCATTGGGAACCAGCTTTGGTTCACCAAATACAATTCATGATGTGTTGGGGCTTTGTACAGCATACCCAATTGCCCTAGCTACACCCTACATGCATGCGTGCATGCGTGTACACACACACACACACACACACACACACACACACACACACACACACACACCCCTGATATTAATCACCAATCCCTGTAAGCACTTTTCATTAGGGAAAAAAGAAAAACTTTCAAGTTCCAAAAGAGCTTGGAAAGAAGTAACCATATCAACAAAAGCCAACTGAGGTAGTGCTGAAGAGCTGGCCTTTTTCAGGCCAGAAAGTCTTTTGTTTAATATTGTGCCTTGATTTCTCTCATTGTCCTTTCAGCTCCCTCTGAAGTTACCCAAGAGTCCAACAAGAGTCATCCCAAACTGAAAACACACTGGGAATTCTGCTTCTCATGACCTTTTTGTATCACAAGAGGGATCAGAGGGGTTTTGCTCTGTTTCTGTAATCAGCTGTTCTTTGAGGGAGCAGGGCTATAGGAGTTTGAATTATGATTAAAAGTGCATGCAAGGCAAGCAGTGACATGGCCTTTTAATTACCTCCCTTCTCTCTAGTGAAAAACAATGGTAGGCAAAGCAGATGTCTACAGTTAAGTTTGATTTTCTTTACATAGGGAACAAAAAGAGGTTCATCCTCTCTTTTCATAGGCTTTTTCTTTTCTTTTTTTTCTTTTCTTTTCCTTTTTGAGAAAATTCACTGCTTATCCACCTGGCCATTCCACTTATTTCTGAAATAAATAAGTGAAATAAATTTCTGTCTTTTGCTCATGTTAAGACAACTTTGTTTGACAGAGTCTTCTTTCTGCTGGACTGTGACATCATAGGCACCAAGAAAAATGAATGTTTCCCTCTGGAATTAACTGATAATAGACTGCTATTGCTTAGTACCTTGCTAAGTCTGAATGGACTAATAATTATCAATTAGCTGCTATTAATAAGTCAATATATGTAATTTCTCTACTGTTCTAGTTTGCTTTCTATTGCCATTATAAAACTGAGCTACATGCAGAGGGAAGGGTTTATTTATTATATAAAATTTACAGGTGACACACCATCATTAAGGAAGCCAAGGCAGGAATTCAAGTCAGCAACCTGGAAGCAGGAACTGAAGCAGAGACCATGGAAGAATATTGCTGGCTTGTTTGGTTTCCACGGCTTGCTCAGATTGACTGTCCTACACAATCCAGGACTTCTTGGCCAGTCTACCCACTGTAGGCTGGACCCACCCACATCAACCGTTAGCGGAGAAACTGCCACACAGCCAAGCTCTCAACTCAGTATCACAAAAGCTGTTCTTAACCTGTTCTTCCCAGGTGACTTTAGTTGGTGTCAAGTTGACAAAACCAACCAGCACATCTAGCTAATCCATAATCTAGTAAAATGGCAACAAGTTCATCCTTTGTTGTGAGGTCATGAATGTAAAAGGCAGGAGACTGACCCATTTATGGAATTTACTGAGGCTCTTGGAAAATCTAAACCCTAATATTCAGTGTCACCGGATAATTAATCCAAGTTTCCATATTCTCAACATATATCTATAATCACATTCTTTATAATCATCATTGGAGTTTGGATTAATTACCAATGCTTTGAGAATTTCTGTCTTCCAGTTCAATCTGATTAACACTGATTGATTTTTTAAAATAGTCAAAATACTAAGCTCTTGCCCAGGAGTAGCTTGCCAACACAAAATTGTCTCCATAGGGTTTTCTTTGGGTGGGTGTGCCTTTTGTTTTGTTTTGGAATTTTTTTGTATTATTATTATTATTATTATTTTTGGTTTGCTTGGTTTTTTGTTGTTGTTGTTTTGATTTGATTTGATTTTGAGAGAGAGAGGGAGTGGGGAAGATCCTCAAGTTGGTGGTGGGGAGGCAGGAAGATCTGTCCCAGTTGGTACCCATTGTTTCAATGGCAAACTCATAGGGTAGCTGTCAGATATTTTACATTTTGAAGGACCCACTGTGACGTGTCAGACATATAGATTATTTCTACTCATTTGGCCCTAACTCCCAATAAACAGAAGAGCTAGACATTTCCTTTGCATTGGTTATATCATGAAAAAAAAAAACCCAAAGATATTAAAAATTGTAACTTCAATAGTTTAAAAAACTCTGAGATAAAACCAAGGCGTAGACATCCAACCACACTCCTAGCAAGCCCATGACTGACATCGGTAAGGTTCTGGACACACATACATATGCAGCCAACATCTGCTGCATTCCCTTGCTTTTGTCCAGTTACATGTTACATATTGTCACGTGATATTATTTGTAGAGCTGCATGTGAGAGTTACACGCTCTGACCTTTGTAGAGTTACATACACATGTGTAAGTGTGTGGATGTGCAGATGTCCAGAATGTATCTGAGGAAGAGACCTGGAACTCTGAGTTAGTGCATCCTTTGGCCCTGCAGACTCTCAGCCTGCAAGGGCGTGGCTAGAAGGGCTTTTAAAACAGAGGACTCTGTCAAGGGTCTTGACTTTCCAAGCCATTGTCTTTTGCCTTGCTCAGATCACATGACCATACAAGGAAGGCTTCCTTGTATATTCCCAAGAGTTGATCTGCTCTGTCCTGTCTTCCCAACTTAGATGAAGTTGGTGGTGGAGAGTGAGGACTCCAGATGGTAAACAGACTGTGTCTGCTTTTTCTGATAAAGCTTCAATCTGGATTGTTGGCAAGGTCCCAGTGGCAGAAGAAATGCCAGTGGTATAGATCTGGCCCCGCTGTGACAGACTGTCTCATACTATCCTCCAAACTGTCATGGATGAAATGACTCTTGGGAAGAGGAACAGAGAAGGCCATATCTGGGTAGGAGATGGCACAGTGAGGACTCGAATGGGTGACCGACCGACTGTCAGATAGGGAAAGAATGGATCAATGAATCTGAGGACACTATCGCTGAGGCATGTCACAGCCAAGAAAGGCCCTGTAGAGAATCCTACCTGAAACTTATGTGCAATATTAGAAATTAGGTTTTGACTATGGCCATACTGCTCTGAATGAATTCGGTCTTGGGAGCTAGGCAGGCTTGGGCTTGGTTAGTATTTGGATGGGAGAAATAATAACTCCTAATGATGTATAATAGTAGGACTTAAACAGAGAATAGGTTCATTATTCTTTAAATATCCATTTTGTAGATTATTTTAAATCATGTGTGAGCATGTGTACATGTGTGGATACATGTAGTGTGTGCGTGTGTCTTTGTCCCCATGAGGGCATATGCACATGACTGCAGATACCCTTGAAAGTCAGAGCCATTGAATCTCTGATAGGATCCTGTCTCTGCATCCTAGGTTACAAGTATGCACCACCACAGCCAGTTTATCTCCTGGGAATCAAACCAAAGGCTCTCATATGCATGTCCTCTACAAACTGAGCCACATCCCCAGCCCTGAATAATTACATTTTCTTACACATGTGAGTTTATCAATTGAGATTTCTATTATAGTCATGTTAGATCACTGTAGTGCCAATAAAATGGCACGGATATTTGGTAATGCACATTAAAAGGTGTCTATGGGTTGTAAAGTGCATAAACACGCCTCTTTTCGAAGAACACTTCATAATAGATCACAATTTACCAACCATATAACCGTCCTAGGATGGGATGTTTAAGTTGTATTAGTGTTTCACTCACATGAATGTTAGAGCAGTAGCTGAGTGTTTTCTGAACTCTTCTTAGCACAGCTTTTATGTCTACATGCAACACACACACACACACACATGTATATGCACATCCTAATTCATGGGCAGTTTTCATCTTTTCTAGCACTGAAGTTTTAAGCAGATGAAGCACCTTGTGTTAAGTCTCTGTTGTAGAGAAATAAGGTATAGGCAGTCTGGAAGAGAAAAGGCTGGAGGACAAGAGATCTGTCACTTTGTTCAGCTCCCCACCTTGTATCCTAGTCAACTCCAAGACTCAGGCTGCTCAGGGGAACACAGGTGAGATTTGGGACTTCGGTCTGACAAAGGCAGTTGACTTTTAAATACACTTGTTGGCTGCTTTGACTCATGTCTGTAATTTAGTGCCAGCTGCTGAAATTGACTTGCAATCTCCTTTGTCTTTCATAATACATAACATATAACTCAATGAGGTCACTCACCACATTGTTTGACATCTACAGCACTGAACCATAAAACTTGACAGAGGTGGGTCAGATGGCTCAGCAGATAAGAGTGCTTGCTTCCAAGTCTCACAACTGGAGTTGGATCCCTGGAACCCACATGGTAGAAGGACAGGGCTCCCATAATTTGCCTTCTCACTTTCACACAACACATTGTGGCATGGCATGGCATAGATACCTTTTTGGGTCTCAATGAGCCTTTGGACTGATCACATGGCTCTCTGTTTCTGCTATAGAATGGCCAGTTCACTTGGCACAAGGCTTGTATAAAAGGGTTGAAATTGGTCCAGATTTCTATCCTGCTACACATAGCTGCAGCCACCCTTCGTAGCTGACAAAGTGAAAGTAGCATAAATACCTTAACATGTGCTACGGTGTGGGAATTCCATAGGAGTTAGGATGTACCCTTCCCATGAATCATGTCTGAAGAGTCACAGTGTGAACAAGTATCATTACTGGTAATGCCTGAACATTTGGCTGAGGTGGTGTGCGCTAGGTTTTGTCGCTGAAAAGTTATTTCTGTTTTAACTAGTATTTTGTAGGAGAAACTTTGAGCCTATGCAAACAGCGTCTTTAGAGTGGGTTCCTGCATGAATCTGTTATTTCATTAGCCAAGCATCAGTTGTTCTTGGTTGAGTTTGTACTTTAGGGGAAGCCTTTCATATATATAGATATATGTGAAATATATGCATATATGTATATATATATGTGTGTATGTATTTATATATACATATATATGAAAAATGGAATATATACATGGTATATATGTTTATATATGAAATATGTATGTATGAAAGATATATATGTGTATATGTGTACACATCCACCAACAACTTATAAAGGTATACATTTCAAATTTTTGATAAACAATAGGTGAGAAATATTTAATAATTTAAATTAATATTATAAGCTTATTATACATCATGTTGGTTATGTGTTCATATTTATGAGCCATCTTTACTTATTTGCCTTTGATTATGTGGTTGTTTATAAATGTATGTTAAGATGTATGTATGTATGTTACTGTTGCTCTCATGAAACACTATGACCAAAGCAACATGGGGAGGAAAGGGTTTCTATGGCTTATACTTTTACACTGTATTTCGTCATTGAAGAAAGCCAGGACAGGAGCTCAAGCAGGGCAGGAACCTGGAAGCCAAAGCTGATGTAGAAGCCATAGAGAGGTGCTACTCAATGTCTTGCTCATCCCACTTTCTTATAGAAACCAGAACCACTATCTCAGGGAGGGCACCATCCACCATGAGCTGGGCCCTCCCCCATTGATCACTACTTAAAATGCCCTACAGCTGATTTCAGACAGACCTTTTCTCAATTAAGTTTCCCTTTTTTCTTTTTTTTAAATTTAATTATTTTATTTTTATTAAATACAGTTTATTCGCTTTGTATCTCCCCTGTATCTCCCTCCCTTCTCCCCTCTCAATCCCACCTCCCTCTTCCCCACCCGTGTCCCTCTCCCAGTCCACTGATAACGGAGGTCCTCCTCCCCTTCCCTCTGACCCTAGTCTATCAGGTCGCATCAGGATTGGCTGAATTGTCTTCTTCTGTGGCCTGTAAAGGCTGCTCCCCCCTCAACGGGAGGTGATCAAAGAGCAGGCCAATCAGTTCATGTAAGAGACAGTTCCTATCCCTATTACTATGGAGGCCACTTTGACACTGAACTGCCATAGGCTACCTCTGTGCAGGGGTTCCAGGCCCTCTCCATGAGTGGTCCTTGGCTGAAGTATCAGTTTCAGAAAAGACCCCTGTGCCCAGACTTTTTGGATCTGTTGCTGTCCTTGTGGAGCTCCTATCCTCTCCAGGTCTTACTATCTCCCACTTCTTTCATAAGATTCCCTGTACTCTTCCCAAAGTTTGGTTATGAGTCTCAGCATCTGCCTCGATACCCTGCAGGTTGGAGCTTTTCAGAGGCCCTCTGTGGTAGGCTCCTGTCCTGTTTCTTGTTTTCTCCCTCCTCTGATGTCCATCCTCTTTGCCTTTCTGAATGGGGATTGAGCATTTTATTAGCCAGAGTCCTGATTAGCTTCCTTAGGTGTACAGATTTTAGTATGTTCATCCTATATTATATGTTTAATATCCACTTATGAGTGAGTATATAACCTGTGTGTCTTTCTGCTTCTGGGATACCTCATTCAGGATGATCTTTTCCAGTTTCTACAATTTACCTGCAAATTTCATGATTTCCTTGTCTTTTATTGCTGAGTAATATTCCATTGTGTAGATGTACCACAATTTCTGTATCCATTCCTCAACTGAGGGGCATCTGGGCTGTTTCCAGATTCTGGCTATTACAAATAAAGCCGCTACAAACATGGTTGAGCAGATGTCATTGTTGTATACTTGAGTGTCTTTCGGATATATGCCTAGGAGTGGTATAGCTGGATCTTGAGGAAGCACTATTCCTAATTGAGAAAACACCAGATTGATTTCCAAAGTGGTTGTATAAATTTACATTCCCACCAACAGTGGAGGAGGATTCCCCTTTCTCCAAATCCTCTCCAGCAGGTGTTGTCACTTGAGTTTTTAATCTTAGACATTCTGATGGGTGTAAAGTGAAAACTCAGGTTCATTTTGATTTGCATTTCCCTGATGGCTAATGAGGTTGAGCATTTCTTTAAGTGTTTCTTTGCCATTCAATATTCCTCTATTGAAAATTCTCTGTTTAGCTCTGTACCCCATTTTTAAATTGGTTTACTTGATTTGTAGCTGTTTAACTTCTTGAGTTCTTTATATATACTGGATATTAGCCCTCTGTCAGATAAAGGGTTGGTGAAGATTCTTTCCCAATCTGTAGGCAGTCGTTTGTTTTGATGACCGTGTCCTTTGCTATACAGAAGCTTTTAATTTTCATGAGGTCCCATTTATTGATTGTTGCTCTTAGAGCCTGTGCTGTTGGTGTTCTGTTTAGGAAGTTGTCTCCTGTGCCAATGAGTTCAAGGCTCTTCCCCACTTTTTCTTGTAACCAATTTAATGTGTCTGGTTTTATGTTGAGGTTTTTGATCCACTTGGACTTTAGTTTTGTGCAGGGTGATAAGTATGGATCTATTTGCATTTTTCTACATGTAGACATCCAGTTAGACCAGCACCATTTGTTGAAGATGCTATCTTTTTTCCATAGAGGTTCCTTTTTTTTTTTCATATGATTCTAGCTTGTGTCAAGCTGACATAAAACTAGCCAGAAAAACTGACCCCTTGTCAACTTAATAAACATATCACTGTTAAACCATATATTTTCCTTTCTTCTTCATCCCCATGATTACACATACAAACTTTAGAAGTCCTACAATCTTCACAAATTCAAACACTTAAAAAATTCAGTCTCTTTAAATATCCAAAGTATCTTTTAAAACCTGGAATCCCTTTAAAATCCAGGCTCTCAGTTATAGGCTCTTATAAAATGAAAAACAAAACAAACAAACAAACAAAAAAAAACAGGATAAATACTCCCTTATTTCAAGAGGGAAGGACCAATGCATAGTTACAATCAGATCAAAGCAAAACCAAATTCCAACAGTGTAAATAACTTAATGTCCAATATCTGTGGTTCACTCATGATCTTCTGGGCTCCGCCAAGGGGCTTGGGTCACTTTTCCAGATCTACTCTCTGCAGCATACACAGCTTGTCTTCTAAGCTCTGCCTGGCTCTGAACAACCACTGCTGTTGCTGTCCTTGGTGGTCATCCCACCGTACTGGTATCTCCAAAACGCTGGAGTCTTCTGCTCCAACTGGGTTGCACATTCACCAAAAGCCTCTCATGGGCTCTCTTCATGGTGTCAAGCCTCAGCTTCTCTGCATGACCCCTTCTATCTTGGGTTTTCAACTACCAGCGATGCTGTACGTTAACAGTGGCCTCGATGGCTTTCTCACAGGGCCTAGTCTCTGCTCTTGACCCAAGTCCGTGACCCTTTCATGCCTTCAAACCCAGTATCACCTGGGTGACTCTTACAATACCAAGTCTTGCAGCCAGAGCAATCAATGTACAGCCGTGGACACCTCCAGAACACAGCTTCTGTGTGCTGCCCCTCAGAAAACACTCCCCAGAATATTTCTCCACAACAATGCTGGTTTCTTCTTAAGCTCAGCCTCAGCCGACCAGCATTCATTATCCCAGAAAAGCAAAGATTTCATTTTAATAGTTATGGTGTCATGTTAATCACAGAGGATTCTTCAGGCTCATCTAACCAGAACCACAGAATTTTAATTTGAAATAACAAATGACCCTGATAAAGTCTTCAAACTTGCCTCTGAAACATCACAAGCCAGTCCTCTATTGTCTGCACTGCTCTCAACATTCTTGTTTTCCAAACTCTTACAGAACAGCTCACTTAGCTTTTCTAGTCCCAAGTTCCAAAGTGCCTCACAATCCTCTCAAAAACAACATTGTCAAGTCTGTCACAGAAACACCCCTCTTCTGGTACCAACTTGTCTTAATTGAGTTAATGTTTCTGTAATGAAACACCAAAGCAACTTGTGGAGGAGAGGGTTTCTTTGACTTACACTCCCGCATTGTATTTCACCATTGAAGGGAGACAGGACAGGAACTCAAACAGGGCTGGAACTTAGCATCAGGAGCTGATGCAGAGGCCGGGAAGGGGTGCTACTTACTTGCTTGCTCCTAATGACTTCCTAAGCCTGCATTGTTATAGATTCCAGGACCACCAGCTCAGGGTTGGCACCACCCACAATGGGCTGGGCCCTTCCCCATCAATCACTAATTAAGAAAATGCTCTACAGCTGGGTCTCAGGGAGGCATTTTTCTCTACGGAGGTTCCCTCCTTTCTTTTAGATGACTCTAGCTTGTGTCAAGTTGACATAAAACTAGCCAGGACAATGTATATATGAATAACATATGTTGCAAATATTTTGCTATAATTCTTTGATTGCCTCTTGATCTTGCTTTTGGATATGTTTTGGGTTTTGTTCCATGTTATTTTACTTAAAAAAAATATAGCATTGTATTTATCAATCTTCTCTTTCACTGGGTCTGAGTTTTGAGACAGAGCTAAAAAGACTTTGCTGACACTCAGGTTAGAAAGAAGCTCAGTAATGCTTTATTCTATTTCAGGATTTGATTTGCTACATTTAGATATGTGATATATTTGGAATTTATTGTTATGATATTACACATAGATTTATGTAAATTTTCTTTTCACTTTTTTTTTAATGGCTAGACAGTTGTCACATTTAGGTCTAAATTTGTCCAAGTTTTAAGATGTACTTTTAGTACATAGTGATTTTATTTTCATTAAAATTTTTTTGTGTATGGTGTTTTGTCAACATGTATTTGTGTATCACATATGTTCAGTGCCCAGGGAGCTCAGAAGAAGGTGTTGGATCCCCATGGAACTAGAGTAGTAGACAGTTGTGAACCACTGTGGGGGTTCTAGGCATTTGACCTAGGTTTTCTAGAAGTGCTTTTAACTACTCAACCATCAATTCAGTCCATAGATGTGTGCAAGCAGTGTTTTGTTTTGTTTTGTTTTTGGTCTGTTTTTGGACTTTCTCTTCTGATGATAGTGTTTTAACAGAATAATTCTTTATAACCTGCCTATGGAATAAAAGGAGGAAATGGAATAAACATTATTTGTTTACCTTTGAACACTTAAATGTTTCTATTACATTCTGCTTATTTTGTGTTTCTGCGTGTGTGTGTGTGTGTGTGTGTGTGTGTGTATGTATGTGTACATGCTCATGCATGTTCACAGAGGGCAGAGAACAACATGCAAGTCAATTCTCTTTTTCTACTTTGTGGGTCCCAGCATCAAACTCTGGTTGTCAGGCTTAGTGCCAGGTACCTTTTTCTACTGAGCCACCTCACTGGCCTTTGGACACTTTCAAAGTGGAGTGAACAGCTCAATGTTGTGAGAACGATGATTTTAAGAACAATTTATTTTTCTCTTTGGAAGTTTCCTTATCTGTATTCCAGTGCCTAATGTTGTCCAGATCTTACTTACACCATCTGATTGAGAGAGAGAAAAAAAATCTAAAACATTGGTTAAAAACATATCCAAAGCAAGAAATTTCAAGATAGTGAGTAACACCATTCCTGTTTGTGGTTGAATTTGAGAAAGCAAGGAAGAAAGAATGGAAATAAGAGCTGTTTTTTCCACTTAGTTGGGTGGGTGAATTAGCTGACCTTTAAGGTCTCCTCCGCTGAGTTTTATGGCTCCATGAATCATTGTGCTGACTCAAGCCAAGCTAGTGATGAAATGGCTGGGATGGTGTGGGGGTCAGAGGTGAACTGGAGATGTGGTGACTGTGTGGGAACAAGGGTAAAAAGGCAGAGATTCTAAATGACCAAGTACAGTGAGGGGACAACTCCCCCTAACCTCTCTACCCCTTTCAAAAACTTGGTAACAGAGAATGGGAGGCAAAGATCGAATGGACTGAGAGAGGGAAGCAGACAATTGAATGGATTGGGAATGGCACAGCAGTGCTGCTGTGATCCAGGTGGCGGCAAGTTCACAACTGGTCAGAATTTTGAAGATGAACAGAGGACAACAAATTTCACCTGCCACTGTGCCAACACCATCACTGGGGGTATGAGAAAACCATTTAGAATTATTTGGCCTGTTTCCAAGTTCACGTAGCAGGTCACTGTGTTTCTTACAGAAATTATAAAAGTACTCATGCTAAGTGGAAAGATTCACAGCAAAGCCTTAGCTTTGTTGCTGCTCTGAGAGGCCATTTCTATCACCACAAGGGCACAAACAGCTTAGAGGGTAAAAACTTGTGCACAAACAGAATTATGAGCGAGGAAATACTGTTTGCCTTCGTATTACCTGGTAGGCAAATAAAAAAGGAAATGTGACCTTGGATAAGAAACTAATATAAAACATGTACATTTTCCCACATAACATTTCCTACATATGAAATGTTTATAATCAGATCTCAAGGAGGGAGATGTTAAGGGGAAGCCAGATGCTTCATCTATAATGAGATGTTTCTGAGAACACATTGGTAGTACCTTGAATTAGATAATGCCAAACACACTCCCTGCCCAGTTCAGGTCACAAAGGAGAAATTGGGTCTACCAATCCTTGCATATGGCAGTCTGTGCCCCAATATAATTTTATCTTAAGGAAATACTTGAAACTGACAACACAGTAGTAACACAAGAGCAAAGAAGGACAAGGAGCCCTGACGATGAGCCCGAGAGAAGCACTGTGGTAATTTCCAGGGGGGGGGGAGTCATTTTTGTCTGTTACAGTGATGATAAAAATAACCACAACTGGGAGGAAGACTCACTGCAAAATTCCAGCTTCACTGCTGTCATTGTGTATCTTTCTATTGTCACAGGTGTGAGGGAAGCCAGAGGGAAAATTCATGTGCTAGCAACCCTGAGACTAAGGAAGCCATATTTACCTTTATATGGCCCTGTTTCCCTGGCTGTTTGGTGAATGTGGCTTCTCTTTCCTCTCTGAATAAATGAGCCTCAGAAAGCAAGAGGAAACTAGCCTTGTATCAGCCTTCTACGGACAACATATCTCTCCCATTCTGAGTTGAGAAGAGAACAATAACATCCCCTTTATTAGCTTGCTGGCCTTATTTTTCCTTTTCTTTGGGTTTTCCATTATGCCCTAATAAGATACAAGACAATGGTCTAATTTTTTTTTTATTTGTTATGACTTTCCATGTGGTCTAAAATACGATCTCCTGCGGACAGAATTTCATGAGTCGCTGAAAAGAATGTGTATTCTGAAGCTGTTGGATCCAAAGCTCTATAAACAATGGTTTTCTTTAACCCTGTAGCTGTTTTTGGATTTTATATTATCTGTTGATGAGCATGAGTTATTCAAGCTTCCAACAGTTATTGGAGCCGTATCTCTCTGCCCTTTCCATCCTGTTGTGTTTGTGTCATGCAAGACTTTTCAGTATGTGTGTATTTATAATCATTATATATCCTTGGAAGATTGTCCCTTTTATCAAAATATGATGCCCTTCTGTATTCCTTTTAGTAATTTTGGATTGATGTCTGCCCCAATGACTACAGCTACGACTATTTACTTCCAAATTCTATTTGATCAAACTATTATTATTTTCTATCTTTGGACTTTCCGATCATGAAATACATCACTGAAACATGTTTCTTGTAGATGGCAAACAATTAGATCTTATTTTAAGTACATTCAGCCAGTCTGCATCTTTTAATTATAGTTAAGACCATTCATTTACATTTATGACTATTATTGAAAAGAATGCACTAATTTCTTCTTTCTTTGTCCTTGAGAGCTTGCTGTTTTACTGAGTTCATAGTGTTTGATGCCTTCCTAGTTTTCCTATGTTCATCTATTTATATGTTAATGTTTATTTATCTATCTATCTATCTATCTATCTATCTATCTATCTATCTATCTATCTATTTATTTTACTGAGCTACCTCACTTGGCCACACCATTTTTCCTCTTCTGTGTGCAGTATTCCTTTAATGTTCCTCTGAAATGTTGGCTTAGTGGTTAGGACCTGCTTTCGTTTATACTTACCATGGAAAGGGATCCTCCTTGGCAGTTGGTTCATTATAGGGTTCCAGATGAGTCAGTTCATATTCCCCTGGCTTTTAGGGTTTCTGTTGAGATGTCTACCATTATTTTGATATATTTGTCTTTATAACTAGCACTTAGCTATTTAACTATTTTTTCTTAGTTCCATACTCTTGGAATTTTACATATAATATCTCATGAAGATGCCTTTTTTTTCTGGAATCTAACTGTTTTTTTATAATATGCTTGGAGCTAGAGGATAGACTATAGGTAGACTGCCTCCCAGCATTCACAACATCATGGATTCAAACATAAACTTTTCCAAAATAAAATAAAAATAAAATAAAACGTAATACTTTTCAAAGGATGATGCAGTGCATATTTATATGTTTTATTATTGTCTGTATTTTAGTCAGTATGTTAGCTGCCATACATTGCAAATTTTTTCCTGTTTTATTCCAGTGTCAAAATAAAGCCTGACACATGATGTTAACTCTGTTTAATTAATAGACAAACGAATTGTGGATGGATGGAAAGAGGTACAAAGATGAGTAAAAGTGAATATCTTACCCCAAATGATCTCAGATAAATGGAGAAGGGTGGAGTTAAATACAAAGACAGATAATTACAAGTTAATGTGTTAACTCAAGTGATGCATGAGATTATACAAACTCTTTCCAGTGTGGATGTGGTGAAAGTCATGGGAAAACGTTGTATAACTCTGATTTTATCATTGATTTCTCTAACATTCTGTCTTATTCACTTTTTCTTCTATATTTTCTGATTTTCTGTTTAGCATCTTGTCATGCTTAGGCCTACTCAATAGCAAATGTATAGACTTAGTCATGGAAATGTCATTTGAGAGCACATGTTTTCATGGCTTTTGCTAATGTAAATATCTTTCTTTTTGAATGAATTTAGCACTCATAAAAACTTCAGAGGCAGCTATAGTTGTTTCCATTTTATGTGTGCAGAAACCGAGGCACAGAGAGGCCAACCAATTTGCCCAACATCACATGTGGGAAACTAATGGGATCACAACTGAACTCAGGTATCTTGCTTTTGTGCTATTTGAGCAGTGCTCTAATACATCCTTTCTTCCTCTTCCTCTTTACACTGGATTGTGATTGCACAGCAAATTTAACATACTGTTACTTAGACATTGTATTTAGCCAGGATTCTTTAGAGGAACACCCCCTCAAGCCTGATTTATTAAAGTAGTTTACATGATAGGTGCTGGAGAGTCTAAGAGAGTCTAACAGAGGGTGTCTGCGTGCTGGAAATGTAGAGAACCCAGCAGCTGCTCTGCCCATGAAGTTGACTACCACAGCAGTCCCAAGTAGCACCGAAGGCCTGGAAGCTTCCAGAGTTGACCATAGTCACTGGAACTCATCTCCACTGGAAGACCGAAGAGGCTGGAGTGCATGTCAGCAGGGACAGTAGCAGCAGTGATGGGTGCTTAGGAAGAACAGTGGCAGGCATGTGACTCCCCATCAATCCTCCGGCCTCTTTATACCTGGTTTCCCATTGGAAAGTGCCAACTGAGAGGTGGTCTCTTCATCTTCAGTTCATTTTCCTTGAGAACACACCTACAGACAAATCCAGAGCTATGGATCTTAGGTGATTCTTCAACTAGTCAAGTTGCAATCAAAGCTAACCATTACAGGGCTCTTTATAAATACAGAAGTACTAATATGAAGACAAGACCTTGCCTTGTATACTTTCAGTCATCAGCCAAGGGGTATATACTGTTAATTGGGGGAAAATATTTTAATAATCCTTAACTCACAGCACTTTACCTATCAGAGGAACTGGCAAACAAATTCAATACATTTGGGCTTGCCACAGCTGGGTTCTCTGGAAGCAGTCGCCATGTGGGACTGTGCTGTGTGAGCATATATTAGGGATCTGCCTTTGTGAAAAGGAGGAGGTGGAAGCAGAACTAGCCAAAAGAAAAGTCTGCTAGCAAAGCAGGGCCCACTTGGAAGGGAGCTTAGAGTCAAGATGCCCATGAGCTTCAGGTCTTCACTGCCCTTCATGTTATGATAGTCTACCCCTCGGTTCTTTCCAGTTACCGGATTCAGACAGAATCTTATGGGAAACATGGACTGTCCATATCTGCTGCCAACCCTGATGCTGCTGGAGCCTGGGGGCTCACCACCTTTCAAGAAGCTAGGCAACAGAAGTCTCCCCTTTAATTTATATGTCTGCCTGACACATCCCTGTGTCTGCCAGCTACCCTGAACTGAAGAAAGGAACTAGTGGATAATGAAGATAATTTTTCTCAAGGAAACTTTATTGCACCTGGTCTATAATGGATTCTTAGAACAACGTTTCTTTCCTTACTGCTTCATTATTACGCATGACCCTCAATGATGGCTTTTCCTGTTCCTGGATAAACAGCAATGACCTGGATTGCCTTCAAAGAAGTCATTCTCCTTGAGGCCTAGTTGATTTGTCTTAAGATGAATATGACAGTGTTCTATCTTAGGAGGAATGTAACTATCATCTGGAGGATTTTAGGAAGTGGACAAGGCATTAACAAATTTCCCAGCAGAGTTCCAATACTTAGTCAATGGCCAATATGTGGCAGTAAATTATGAACAGCACATTTTTTTGCTCCCCCAGTTATCTCTACTAACCACCACCACTGGTCTTACCATTGGCCACAAGCTTCCAGGTGCCTTGTGTCATTTCCTAAATATGTCTGTGTCCACACAATACTTTCCAAAGCATGTTGCCTCCTGCTTCCAATGAACTTGGTTTCTGTTTTCACTTTGCATGTTTTTTCTTCAGACAATTAAAACTAAAAAAACCCTAAGATGCATTTCCCAGGCTACAAACCCATGACTCGGAAAACTGTACTCTCGCTCAACAAGTAATCTCACACTTGAAGCATCCTCCTCTTTCATAGATTTTCCTGGAATGACTAGCATATTCTCACTGACATTCATCTTACAGTTCCTTCTAGAACATTACTGAGCAGCCTGCAACGTTCTCCCAACTTCACTCACATACCTCATTTGTATCATGCAGCATTCTTTAGAAGAACAGAACTAATAGGACACATGTACGCACATTATAAAATTAAAGTTCTGTTGTTTAATTTTATGTCCTCTATCCAGTCTTCATTTTCTATGTCAATGTCACTTCCTGTTCTTAGAGTATTAAAAAAAAAACATTATAGTCACTGAAAATTTCTTTTTAAAAAAAATCAGTGGATATGTGAGGGAAGATGGTTCTCCCTAATACCTAGTCTTTTGGTGGATGAGGCAAAGGCCTTGATGCCCTTGTTTGTTTTCCCAGAGTCAATGGAGAAGGGTCAGTCTGAAGCAGGAAGTGATCCTCTCCTCCATCCTTCTTCCCTCCCTCTCCACATTCTGTCAGAAATAGCACATCCCTGGGAGGCTGGCTCTGTACCGCAGTATTGAGGAGGTATTGATGCTCATGGCGCAGCTTCGGTCCACAATGTCTTGCAATCTTAGGCGTTAAGTTTCTGCATTATTGGGTTTTAATGTAAGATGTGGATGAGACCTTATAAATATGAAGCAGTGGTGGGAGTGGAGCTTGAGGTCCAGCTAATTCTCTCAAAGCCAAGTTGCTCCAGAGAATCCATTCAGTCTTGGTGGAGAGAGAAAAACAACTGAGTTCTTCACTCATCACAAAGTGTGTACAGTTTTGCAGACAGACAGTTTAACAATGAGAAAACTCTGTGTGCCCAGTCCCTGCAGGAGCTCACAGGACCAGACTTTAGAGGCCTGTGGGGCCTTTCTGTGCTGACAATTCAGTGTATATCCAGAAAAATGCAGTTTAGCTTGGGTTTTTTCCAAGCCACAGAGCTCCTCTGCATTCCTGACCACTCTGCTGTGTCCTGTGTGAGATCAGCAGAGGAGGACAAGACAGTTTGCAGAAGTGGGAAACTTTCTTATTAATCACAACGATGAATCAGTCAAGTTGCGAAGGTTATCTTTAAATAAAAATCTGCATCCCACAGACATCCCACCTGAGAGGTCACAGCTATAGGTGCTTCTGAGTGATATTTTGGGCTCATACAACTTCCTCTGAATATTCAACATGTTTCATTCCAGGTTTCCTTTTTACAGAAGACTTGCTGAAAAAGTTTTCATTTTCTTCACGTTTTAAAGTCACAGGAACGGCAAGCATATCCTTTTCATTGTTGCGTAAAGACCTTTTCTTACTCATTCACTGCTGGTAGGCAGTGTTATCAAGAGGTTACACAAAGATTGTTTTTGTTTTCCTTCCTTTCTCAAAGGCCGTTAGGCTTTGGTTTAGAGCACACCTACTTAATCTGTCTGTTCCTGGAATGGCCTGGATAGTCATAGTGTGCAGGGAGAGTGTTGGCATGATTTTTTTCCCCTCTAACTAGAAGATGATAAAGGTCCTTAAAGAGGAAATGAATAAATCCCCTATAGAAATCCAGGAAAATATAAATAAGCAATTGGAGGAAATGAATAAGTGCCTTAAAGAAAATACAAACAAACAGTTGAAGGAAACACTGACTTCAAACATTGACTTCTCTTCAGAGCTATTTTATTAAAAAAAAAAATGTACTCTGTGAAAACAATAAAAATGTCAAGAAAAAGGCTCCTTTTGAATACCGAGAAGGCTGTACCACTTAGACATGCCTAGTTCTGGAATGTTGCATTCTAGAGACCATGAAAATTCTGCTACTTAATGCCTATGAAGGTTAGGGCGTTATTATTTTTTTTTTCCTGCAACTTTTCACAGTTAAGTTTGTCTGGGAAGAAAAAGGATAACTCATCAACTGAGACAATGGCTCCAACAGATTGGCTTGTTGGCAAGTCTGTGGGATTTAATTAATGATTGATGTGGGAAGGCACAGCCCACTATGAGCAGTGCCACCTGGGAGGTACCCCCTCCCTTTCATGGCTTCTGCTTCAGTCCTGTCTCCAGGTGTCTGCTTTGCCCAGACTTTTCTTTGCGATAGATTGTGACCTGGGATTGTAGAATAAAATAAATACTCTCTTCCCAAGTTGCGTTGGGTCACTTTTTAATCAGAGCAATAGAAAGTAAACTGAGACCTCCGCTCTGCTCTCTGTTCACCTAGACCAAATCCCCCAGTCTCGTCCCTGGCACTGCAACAGAATACCAGCTGCAGACTTCCTTTCCCCTTCCCATATCTCCTGTGGATCCCACAGACCATCCCCTTCCAACCGCTCTGCCCCCTCCCCCCATCTTGCCCAGCCTTGTTGCTGTGTCCCAATCCCCAACTCAAGCAGGCACCTTCTGCTCAACCACAGGCCACTCTTGCCAGAAAACCAGGTAGGATGTTTGCAGACGTTCTCTGCCCCCCTCTTTCTGTCCCCCTTAAAGCAATCTCTCAGTCTGGTCCCCAGAGCTACAATGGAACACCAGCGGCAGCCTCCCTTCCCCACTGCCCACATCTCCTGTGGATCCCACACAGACCATTCCCTTCTAACCTACCACCTCAATCACTGCATCGCAGGCTCCAGCACCAGCAGACGTTCCCTCTGAACACACCAGCTGAGCAGTCCAGTAAAATACAGAAAGAGATGAAACAGAGACCAAGGAACATAACACCCACCCAACAAAGACCAACCAGGAAATCAGTACCTGTACCTGTAATCATTCCAAACTCAAAGCACACAACAGAGACACACTATCAGTTTGCAGAGAGCAATCTTCTTGTCCTAGGACCAGCATGGGTTGTTTGGGGATTTCCATAGGCATTTTTGGCCAACAACTCAACTGAATGCAACCCAGTCTCACCACTGGAAGCCTTGTGTGGCTAGAACAGATGGCCAGCTGAGACCCCATATCCCTGATTACAAGGAGTCTTCACTAGAATCACCTTCATTGATTCCAGGGAATTTCCACTGCACTAGGTTTTCATACTCACCCCCAAATGCCCCCCAATTCTACCTCCCTCTCCTCATGACTCTTCTTTCATCCTATCTTCTCACACCTGATTCTTCCTACCATCATCCTCCCCTGCCTCCAGTCCACCTACAGATATCTAGTCTATTTCCCCTTCCCAGGAAGATTCATACATCCCACCTAGACCCTTTCTCTGTACCTAGCCTCTCTGGGTCAATGGAGTGTAGCTTGGTCATCATTTACTTAATGGCTAATATAATATTCACTTATAAGTGAATATATATCATATTTGTCTTTCTGGGTCTTGGTTATGTCACTCAGGATGATTCTTTTTTCTAGTTCCATTCATCTGCCTTCAAATTTCATGATGTTGTTTTTGTTTTAAACAGCTGAGTAATTCCCCACTGTGTACATGAAACACATTTTTGTTTGTCCATTCTTCTATTGAGGGACATCCATGTTGTTTCCAGTTTCTGGCTATTATGAATAAAAGTGTAATGAACATAGTTGAGCAAACGGTAGGATAGAGTGTCCTTTGTGTATATGACCAAGACAAAGATATGGAAAAATAAATGAGGAAAAACACCTTTTACACTAGCCTCAAATAAGATAAAATATCTGGGGTAACTCTAACCAAACAAGTGAAAGACTTGTATGAAAAAAACTTCAAGTCTTTGAAGAAAGAAATTGAAGAAGATATCGGAATATGGAAAGATCTTCCATGTTCATGTATTGGTAGAATTAACATAGTAAAAATGGCCAACTTACCGAAAGCAATCCACCATACAAAGAGAGCTGAGAGAAAACACACACACACACATACATGATCATCTCCTTAGAGGCAGAAAAGGCCTTTGCAAAATCCAATACATCACTTCATGATAAAAGTCTTAGAGACGCTAGAAGGTAGGGGTGAAGACTCCATGCAGGTACCAGCATGACTTCTCCATCTTCAATGAGCTATGTTCAATCAACTTACCAAAAGCAATCAATGCAACCCCTATCAAAACTCCAACACAATTCTTCTCAGAAGTTGAATGGACAATCTTCAGCTTTGTATAGAAAAACAAAAAGCAAAGCAAAACAAAACAAAAACCCCAGGATAGCTAAAACAATCCTGAATAATAAAAGAATTGCTGGAGGTACCACCATCCCTGATTTCAAGCTGTACTACAGAGCTATATTAATAAAAGCCACATGGTATTTGCATAAAAACACAAGTTGATCAATGGAATCTAATTCAAGTCCCATACATAAATTCAAACACATATGGTCACTCAGTTTTTGATAAAGAAGCAAAGTATACACACTGGAAAATCAATAGCATCTTCAACAAATGGTGCTGGTCAAACTGGATCATTGTATGTGGAAGAATAAAATAGGTTAATATTTATCTCTCTGCACAAAACTCAAGTACAAGTATATCAAAGACCTCAACATAAAACCAGATATACTAAATATAGTAGGAGAGAAAGTGGGGAACAGCCTTGAACTCATTGGCACAGGAGATGACTTTCTGAATAGAATACCAATAGCACAGGCACTGAAAGCAACAATTAATAATGAGACCTCATGAAATTGAAAGGATTCTATAAGGTAAAGGACATTGTCAATTGGACAAAGTGGAAGACTACAGAATGGGAAAAGAATTATTTTACCAATTCCATTAATATACAAAATATATAAAGAACTCAAGACACTAGACATCAAAAAATCCAAATTATCAAATTAAAGTGGGGAACAAATCAAAACAGAATTCTCAATAGAGGAATCTCAAATGGCTGAGAAACAGTTAAAGAAATCTTCAACATGCCTAGCTATCACAATGCCAATCACAACTACTTTGTGATTCCATCTTACAACTGTCAGAATGTCTAAGAATAATGACACAAGTGACAGCTCCTGGTGGCAAAGATGTGGAATAAGGAAAATACTCCTCTATTGACATTTTGAGTGCAAACTTTTGCAGCCATTATGGAAATCAATATGGTAGTCCTCAGAAAGTTGGGAAGCAGGTTCTATGGAGAGATAGTATGGAGAAAGAGATCGCTTTAATTGGGGGTCCTTCAAGGTTGGTGTGGAAACCTAGTGCAGAGGAAACATCCTGGAACCTATGAATGTGATCCTAGTGAGGACTCCTAGTAATTGGGAGATATGAAGTCTCAACTGGCCATGTCTTGTAGCCAGGCAAGGCGTCCAGGGGTAGGACTATTGTTGTAGTAAATTAAAAAAAAAAGTGTGTTGGGTTATATAATGTTTATCATTAGCCCTAAGATTATCACAGCAGTATTATTTAACCTGCTATCACAAATAATTAAGACACAGATACCTGTTAGATTTTATAATTGCCTTATTTACTTTGGGCTAGATAGGTTTATACAACAAGGATAGGTTTACATTAGAATGTGCTCTTTTGAACAGGAACAAGCTCTTGGGGGGGGCAGTAGTTAACATTAGAATACATAGCACCAGGACAACCCCCAAAAGCCTGGGTTGTTTACCAGTCTGTTGTTTACCAAGGCAGTCCGATGGAAATCACTGAACAATCCAGGGTGATGCTAAGCCAAAAGGTTGCTCTCTATAAACTGGCACTGTGGTCCCCATTGCTGAGGACAACTTCCACACAACTGACTGAACATGGAGAAGTCAATAGGGTACCTATATGAAGCCTTCACCCCTCCATTCTAGCCTTTCTGGTGTGAGAAGTTGCTCTGTAGGCCCCGAAAGAGAAATGTGAACACCAACCCATCCACAAAACCTTTGACCTACAATCTGTCCTTCTTGCAAGATATGCTAGGGAAATGGTAGCACGGAGTTTGGAGCAGTAACTAACCAATGTCTGTTTTGACTTAAGGCCCACTCCATAAGAAGAACCCCATACCTGACACTCTTGTGTAACCAAGAACTGGAGACTAGATAGTCCAGATACTATGGTAAAACCAAACAGGACTGGTCTCAAAAATAAACAAACAAACAAACAACAACAACAAAACCTACCAACCAACCAAACAAATAAAACAAAAAACCAAAACCAACCAACCAAAATTCAAGAAAAATCAATTAAGTGATTTTTAATGATATTCTGCTATACTCATAGATCAGTGCCTTATCCAGTCATCTTCAGAGAGGCTTCCTCTGGCAGTAGATGGGACTGGGGGCAGAGACCCACAGCCAGACATTATGGGGAGAGACGGTCTAAATTGGAGGTCTCCACCAAATCCCTTCCCTCAGAGCTCAGGGAATCTCACGGCAGAGTCTAAGAGCTAGAGGGTGTGGACGACACTAGGAAATCAAAGCCTTCTGAATCAACTAAGCAAGGCACATATGAGCTCACAGGGACTAAGGCTGCAAGGGCAGGGCCTACTTGGGTCTGTACAAGGTCCTCTACATATAAACTATGGTTATTATCTTAGTATTTTTATGGGATTCCTGATTGTGAGAACAAGTGGGTCTCTGACTCTTTTGCCAGCTCTTGCAAAAGAGCTTTTCTTCCGGTTGGGTTGCAGTGTCCAACTTTGATATGAATGTTTTTGCTTCATCTTATTTTAAAAATCCATATTGATTATATCTTCCCTAAAGAATTTAATTCTTGTATTCTGTTTGTGATTTGCAAATATATAACATATATTTTCTTAAGAGAGAGAGAGAGAGAAAGAGAGAGAGAAATACAAGGCAAACATTTCTACCTAGAGAGAAGAATTTCCAAGTCAAGCAGAATTCCTAACTTCACAACTAATGAAAAGAAGAAAATACTCATAAAGATTAGCAACTCTACATGTCCTCATAGTTTTCATGCTTGACAGGCTCCTATTAGATGTATACTTACAGATTGTGGAATAATGCTTAAAAGCAAGAACTTTCAAAACCATGATGTGGCAATAAAATTGTCAGAACTTACTCTGTACACATTAAAAAAAAATGTTTCCCAGCATAAAGGAGAGTAGTGGGTGAGTTTTCAGAATGTTTTAATTACAGAAGTTGTTGGTAGATATACTGCATTAGACTTGTCTTCTGCCCTTAGCTAAGAGATCTCTAATACAACCCCACAAGAATGACTGTAACATTGAGACTGGATTCTTCCCTTGTCTCCTACCTTCATCCATCACTGGAGTTTAATAACATGCATGAAATTCAGCTCAGGAAGAAAAAAAGCAGATGAAGTGGAAGTTTCTTTGAAGACTCAGTTGAGTCATGTGATGTTTTGCTAAAAGCAGTGTTGTGCGAGGGCATGTGGTGTTTTGCTGGAGGCTGGCTTGTGAGAGGGCATGTGGTGTTTTGCTGGAGGCTGGCTTGTGCGAGGGGTGTGATTTTGGCTGGCTGGGAACATCCATGGGTGGACTTTGAGAAGAGAATATATAGAAGCCCACAGACAGTGAGACATTGCTTTTTGGATTGATATCACTGCTTTGATCTTCATGCTTCCACACTTGATTTCGTAGAGAGAAACATACCAGAGAACTTCTTGTGGGTAATCCAACTGAGTCTTGAAGCTTTTGCTGACTTGTCCTGATCTTCTGAATCGTGCTGATTCATGTTGCTCCTTGGTGTTGGCCTTTGGACTGGACTGCTGGTACCCTTAGGATTTGGTTTGATAATCCCCTAAAGTTTCATTGACCCTAATCAGCACAAAGTAGATAAAAGAGTGTTCCCTACTAATTTGCTACCTAAGGTCAGGGCATTGAAAGGGAGGTAAAGGTTTTTAAGAACCCTAAATAAAGTAGGTTTGGTGAAAAAATCTAAGGCAACCTACAGATTCAACACATTGTGTACTTTCAGAATGGACTGATTTCAACTTTTAAATAAATTAGATTCAGGCTGGGTTCCATGGTTCAGTCTGGTAAAATGCTGGCTATGCAAGCACAGAGACCTGAGTTTGAGACCATGGGTCTCTTACCACTCATGAAAAATGTTGGCCACAGAGATGTACTGGGACTACAGAGACAGAAGGTTTGCTGGGGCTTAAGTGTGGATGAGCTCTAGGCTTCGTGAGAGGCTGTCTCAAAAATTAAGCTGGAGAGAGTGATTAAGAAGCAACTCTCCAGAAGTTGTCTGTCTGACCTCAGGCATGTGCACACCCACATATGATAATAGAAAGCCATTTCTTAGCCTACCAAGTACAGAGAGGGACCTGTCAACCTTTAGCCTCCCCATGCACAAGACACACACTCACAAATACATTTATTTACACATGAGTTCATGTAGGAAAAAAAACTTGAATTCATCATATATGTAAAATGAATGTAGTAAAAACATTTGCTTATATAGGATGATTGCTGAGTGAAAAGAAACTTTCTTTTGTTCTTAGAATTCTTTCCTGGACACCAATTCTTTACAAACACAAAACGTCGTTAGATAATGAGTCTGGGATACAGTGTGACTACAGAGAGAGAGAACTGTTTGCATTGAAGTGAGGAAGGAAGCATGCAGTCTTTCCAGTAAATCGGGAGGTGTCTTTGAGGTATTCTGATCATGCTGTAGAACCCCAGGCAGTTGGTCAAGTTCAAGAAGGCTCTCTCTTCTAACTTTTAGACAGAAAGCTCTGAGGCAGGAAACAGCTGGGCACCTGAGCAGGAACAGTGAGTGAAGCACTTGAAGGAGGGGCAGACCCACCTTCTGGGAGGCCAGTGGATCAAGAGACACCCAAGGTGAGTCCTGGAAGAAGAAAGAAGTGATTTGTTCTCAAACTCCTTTTAAACTTCTGCTCCGTGGGTGGGCCAGGGTTTGAGGGTGTCGGTAGCCAGGAGAGACGGGCCTCACTCAGATCAGTTTTCGGCTTTCTGTTATCCTCATTCCCTTTCTCTGCGCCATTCTGGCAATATTGCATCTTTAGTGGTTAAGCTCTGGGGCAGGTGGCTATTTGTAAGGTGACTAATTAGATAAAGGGACAGATTTGCGCCAGGATACAGATAATGCATGGAAGTGTGCCAAGGCCCAGAGCTCCGGAGTTTATGACCCCCCAGCTGCCATGGCGACCATGCCTTTTCAGCTGGAGAAGCTTTTTGTTGTGGGCTAGGAGGTAATGCATAGGCAGAGCGAGGCGAGCTTCTGTGTGGCTTGAAACGGAAGTGAAGGGGCAGGAAGGCAGCAGGGCATTAGCCTTCCCATTCGCGCCTAAATGAGCAGATTGTTTTGAGACTTCTTTCTTCTTGTGTGTTAGAGACGGGGAAATGTCTTTCTTGTTTGCAATTTTCCGAGGAATCTGACTTTTGGAAGACCGCGTATTCCCTAATCTTCTTGCGCTAATCTCTCACTTCAAAGCTCCCACCCTGGGATTTTTGATCTGTTATTCTTATTTATCTTTTCCTCTTAAGAAGAATGTGTTGTATGCTTCAAGGTGATAACTGGAAACAGCCGGAGATTCTTATTGTTGTATTCTCATGCTTGTTACAATGACAGCACTCTAGAGCTGGAGGACACCTTGGAGCCAGGCATTCCCAACATTCCATTTCCCCAGGAATGTCTCATAGTCCAGGTGTAGTAATTAATAGGCCCTCTTTTCCCTTTCAGGAGTGACCCTGTCCATCTACCAGACCCAGCATCTTTTATAATGATCAGCAAGCTAAGAAGTCAGAGACAGAAATCAACAAAAACACGGTTGATAGGAGAGTGGGTGACATAAATGATTAACTGAATCTTGGTTGGATTGGGAATGAAAATAAAGACTGCAGGTTGTTGAAAGATTGGAATAAGTGATTCAGGGAGGGATGGCCAGAACATTAGAGGAGGAACAGGCAGATTAAGGATTAGAGACCTCTAATGTCGTAGGGTTTGAAATGCTGAGTTTGTGATTTCACTGGAGGATTGATAGTGGAGTTTGTGGAGTTTCCCACAGGAAAATAAGGACCCATTCTAGTATTCCTGAAAGAGAACTTAATAAAGGGACATTTTATAGTGATAGAGGTGGGATAAAATTTAAAAGAAGAAGGGATGGTGATACACTCAGGAAATAGTTCTGGTGGAAAGCTAAGCTATTTACATCCCTAGATCTGAGAAGAAAGGGGAGAGAGTTTTTGTTGTTGTTGTTGTTATTGTTGTAAGAAGGTGCCAAATAAGCCAACCCTTAGGCTGTTATAGGTGCTCCAGCTATAGTAGACAGATGCTGTGATTGCCAGAACCTTGGCTGGCACAGGATATATGGGGATGGGCTCATTGCCGCCTCTTAAGATTGCCTACTAAGATCCTCTGCTGATCAAACATAACTAGGAGTCAGAAATAAAACCACAATTACAGGACTGGAGAAATGGCCCAGTGGGCTAGAATGCTTACTGAGCGAGCAGGAGGACCTCAGTTTAGATCCAGGCACAGACACACCCACCGGTCATGCCAACAGGCAGGGGCCTGGAAGTAGAAGTTTCTTGAGTTTTCTGATTGCTAACCTAGCCTCAAACAGCCAAGCAGACAAAGCCCCTAAAGTGAGTTCCAGGTACATCAAGAGATTCTGTCTTAAAAGAATACGATGAGGAGTAATAGAGGAAATTGAACACCCACACAGAATGTGCACATACACTCATATACCACACACACACACACACACACACACACACACACACAGACACACACACACACACACACAAATGAAAAATGAATATAGGATGGTAAGGGCATTTTGGTACCAAAACTGACAACGTGTTCTGTCCCTGAAACCACATGGTGAAAGAGAACTGATTTCACAGTGACTCCCACAACTCACCATGACAGTGTACAGAATACATATAACAAAGAAATGTAAAACCTTTACAAATCAGAGTTTTGAGGGTCCATCCTCAGCACTTTGATGAATTGTGAAAATAGAGAGTTGTGTTAGTTTTCTGTAGATGTTCTAGATGATAGGGAGATATGTGGTGTAGAAAAAGTATATATATATATTTACTAATTTATATGTGTTAACTGTCATGGGAAAATTATAACACATCATTACAATGTTACAAAGAAGAACAGGAGGCAGTCTAGGACTCTGAAGTCTCATAAAATATGATTTTGATGTTATCTGCATTGTATTTCTCTTATTTAAAATCTTTTTATAGGGCATTAAGCCCCTTACTCCTCAAATTGCTTTGGTCTGTAGAATAAAGGCTGCTCTGGACCTGCCAAATATGGAAGCAAACATCGCTAGACTCAGAGGGATGCATAATAGATATACTGTACCAGAAAAAATTACAATACCAAGAGAATACAATAGAGAAACAGGGATTGTGTATAATTGAACCTTAAAGAACAAGAAAGCCAGAGAAAATATATGAAGTAGAGGTTTTCAAATATGGTCATCAGGAAGCTCAGAAGAGTGGTTTCCCATTAGAAAAGGAATAGATAATAAAGGGAGCCCTTTGACTGGCAGTTTTCAGGTTGGTTGTTTCCAGGCTGAAGTCCTGGGAGAGAGTGGTTCAGATAGGAACTGGGTGCCTTATTGAACTGAGAAGACGATTTATAGTTCTGTAAAGCCAGAGTAAAATTCCAGTAAGAAAGAAGTTATAGAATGCGAAAGAACTCCAGGGATTTGCAGAGGAGTTTCCTCAACTGCCAGGTTGACTACTTTTCAGAGCATTCGCATGAGAGAACTATTCCACGCTGAAGAGCCACTGAAACATGTGAGTAGAGCAATTCAACAGTCCTTGGAGCTTGTGCTGGCTAGTTTTACATCAGCTTAACACAGGCTACAGTCATCTGAGGGGAGGGAGCCTCAATTGAGAAAATGCCCGCAGAAGGTCAGGCTGTAAGTAAAGAATCGGTGTCTTAATTACTGATCAAAGTGGGAAAGCCCAACCCATTGTGCTTGGGGAT
Organism: Psammomys obesus; assembly: GCF_907164565.1. Lineage (NCBI taxonomy): Eukaryota > Metazoa > Chordata > Mammalia > Rodentia > Muridae > Psammomys > Psammomys obesus. The sequence continues at coordinate 25,233,517 of NW_026585797.1, forward strand.
ACCCCTGGACTGGTGGTCTTGGGCTCTTATGAAAAAGGAGGGTGAGCAAGACGAGAAGACCAAGCCAGAGGCAGCGCTTCTTTATGGCTGCTGCGTCAGTTTGCTCCTCCCAGTTCCTTCCCATTTCGAGTTTCTGCCTCGGCTTCCCTAAATGGACCGTGACTCGAGATAGGTAAGCCAAGTAAGCCCCTTACTCCTCAAATTGCTTTGGTCATGGTGTTTCATCACAGCAATATAAACTCTAACTAAGACCTTTTGCAGGCTGGGAAGCAATCCTGTTGCCATCAGTCACAGCTCAAAGACCACCTACTCTATCCAAACACCTCTCTAGACAAAGCCTTTAGAGGGGTTCCAGTTGACTGTAGAATAAAGGCTGCTCTGGACCTGCCAAATATGGAAGCAAACATTGCTAGACTCAGAGGGATGCATAATAGATATACTGTACCAGAAAAAAAATTACAATACCAAGAGAATACAATAAAATGCCACAGCCAAAAACGATTATACAAATGGTTATTCAACATTCAAACAAAGAGAAAACCAGGAAATGTAAGGTAGAGAAAATTAGGGGCTAGAGAGTTATTTCATCAGTTAAGAGCACTGATTGCTCTTTCAGAGGATCTGGGTACAGGTTCCAGGACCCACATGGTGTTTTAGAACCATGTGTAGCTCCAGGTTAAGGGGATCCAATGTTCTCTTCTGGCTTCCATAGGCACACAAGTAGTGGTGCACAGACAGATACAGGGAAAACACTCAGACACATAAAAAAATAAATAAAATGAAAATGAAAACAAAAACCCACATCAAACTAAAACAAGAAACAACAGAAATACATAAATAGCCCAGATGTTAGATTTATCAGGTAAAGACTGCGAAACTATTACTATCAATATGCCCTCTGTTTTTAAAAAGATAAATGATAATATGAATGGAATGAGAAGAAAAAGAGAATATGAAAACACTGCAATGGCTATTATAGAGTCAAAACATAAATGAGAGGGAAAATAGGTAATGTTAAATTAGACATTGCAGGTGAAAGGTATTAGTGAACTTAAAGGTAGGATGAAAGATTCTACCCAAAAACAAATTCAGGAAGAAAAATGATTGACAGTAGTAAGGTACCAGCCATCTGTATATCACAGTGTGAAAGATTATCAAGGCATTATCCTGATCATTATTGGGCTTCCAAAAGGAGGGGGCATCAGGAATGCAGTTAAGGTAACTGATGAAAATTTTCAAAATTTGGTGGAAAGTTGAACCAGGCACAGTGAGGCATGCTTTACTTTCACCACTTGAGAGACTAAGGCAGAAGGTTTAAAAATTCTAGGCTAGTCTGGCCTGTCTCACCTTCTCCTTTAATGCAATAAGACAAATTTACAGAAGTGAAAAGAAATCACTAAGGGCATTTAAAAAAATTAAGTTTAGAAGTGCAAAGGTAATAATGTCAGACAATTTGCTATCAGAAATAATGAAAACAAAGAGAAAGTAGGAGAACATCTTTATTTGAAAGAAAAAAAGTCATAAATGGAAGAGACATTTTGTACAAGGGCACAAAAGCTTTCATACAACAAACACATGTTAAAAGAGTCCAGTAATCACTGAGCTACATGTCAGAAACATTAAAGGACTATTATTAGGTAAAAGAAAAGTTGTACCAAAGAGAAACCTGGACCTACAGAGGATGAAGAGCTCTAGAAAAAAGGTATTTATATGGAAAAAAATATAAGTAATTTAAAGTAACTGTTAAACTGAAATATGACAAGCAATGTACATATTTTTCCAAGTATTCAGAGGTTAAAAGAAAATGCAAGGGGGCTGGAGAGATGGCTCAGAGGTTAAGAATACTGGCTGTTCTATCAAAGGTCCTGAGTTCAATTCCCAGCAACCACATGGTGGCTCACAAACATCTATAATGAAATCTGGTGCCCTCTTCTGGCCTGCAGGCACACATGCAGGCAGGACACTGTATAAATAATAAATAAATAAATCTTAAAAAAAAACATTAAAAAAAAAAAGAAAATGCAATTAATTTAAAAATTGATATCACTTCATCCAAAATATCTAAAACATTGCCATTCCAATCTTCAAATTTGTATTAGTTTTCTTTTTCTTGAGATATATTCATTTTATAAGTATAGATGTTTTGTTTACACCTACATCTGTGCATCACGTGTGTGCAGTGTCCACAGAGGCCAGAAGAGGACCTCAGACACACCCAAGCCTGCTCTGCCCCTGGGAACTGGGGCACATGGTTGTTAGCCACATGTGGGTACTGGTAATATAATCTGTATCCTCTAGAAGGGCAGGCAACTCTTCAGCCTCTTAGTTATGTGTCTTACTGCTGTGACATTTAAAATACCTGACCAAGTCGACTTAAGGGAAGAAGTTTTATTTTGGCTTACAGTTTGGTATATAGTCCAGCATCTGAGGGAAAGCACAGCAGCATGATAGAGTTCCAGTCATGTTATAACCAGAAGAGAGTAAATAGAAAGCGAAGCCTGGCTATAAAATCTGAAGCCGTGCTCCCAGACACCCACCCTCTCCATCAAAGCTGTACTTCCTGAAGGTTCCACAATCTTCCCAATCAGTGCCAGGAGTTGGAGACCAAGTATTCAAACACATGAACCTAGGGAGGAGAGTTTTGTGTTCAAGCTACCGCAAAACTCCATGTGTACTTAATCCTTAACACACACTGCAACCCATTTCAGTTACATTTCGATGCTCAGTAGCCACCTGTGGCTAGAGACCACTTTACAGCCTCAGCTCAAACACTCAGATGCTTTAATTAAGTCATTGAAGTTATAAAAAGCAAGACTCAGCTATGCATTACCTACAAGAAACCCACTAACTGTAAAAACTAACAGTAACCAAGACAGCAGTGAAAGGATACAAAAAGGTATTTATGGAAATTTTTATTAAAAGACAATTATAGCTGCCATATTAATATCCAAATAGATTTCAAAATAATGAAAATATCAGGGACATTTCATAATTATTTAGAGGTAAATTCACTAAGAGTACTTAATAAGTACAAATATTAATGCGTCCATTACCAAAAATGGACAAAATCAACAGATACAATTGGTTTTTTAAGCTGCTGTATGTTGACAGAATAACAGAATATGAATAAAAAACATCGTCAGATCAAGAAGACGCAACAACCTAGTCTAGTTCTCCTGAGTGACATTATGGAACAATTCACTCAACAACAGCACAAAAAAAATATTATTTTAAATATCCTTGAGAATTTAACTGAGATAGATCACATTCTGAGCCATGAATGAAATCTCAGTAAAAGATTGTAACCATACAAAATTTATTTTTAATTAATTACAATGTCTTCAAGTTGAAAACCAGTAACAGGAAGACATCTATTCAAGAAAAAAAAATCTCAAAATACTTGTGAGTTATCAGGTTCCATTGGAGATGGTGGGACATCATAAGAATACCGGGACAATGGGCTCAAATAAAAATTGCAAAGAAAATTAGAAATTATTTTGAACTGGGGTTGTAGAGGCTCAGTCAATGAAGTCATTGTGCCTAAATGGGAAGACATGAGTTTGGATTTCTTGTATCCACATTAAAAACCAAATAGGTGGCCATTGTCTTTGTCTGTAAGCTGGGAGTCTGTGGGGACAGAGGCAGCAGAAGCATGTAGATCCCCAAGACTTGCTGACTAAACAGGCTATAAAATTCATGAATGCCAAGTTTTAGTGAGACACTGTGCCTCAGGAGACATCGTGGAAAGTAAATGAAGAAGACACATAAAGTCAATCTCTCACTCCCACAAGCATGTGTACCTACACACACACACACACACACACACACACACACACACAGAGAGAGAGAGAGAGAGAGAGAGAGAGAGGATTTTGAAACTGAACAAAAATGGAAACATGGAATTTTGACATATAGGCTATATTGAAAGATAAAAATATAAGACATTTGTTGGTATAATGTTCTTGTGGAATGTATACAAATTGCCCTTGTTCATTCAAATGCTGATTTCTCTTCCCCACTATCTGATTTCAATACAGACATTGTATTGTGATGCATAACCCAAGCATCACCTGTTTCAAGTTTGTGTAAACATGCCATCATTTGTTCTCTATATTGTCAGTTATACAACCAGCCCCAGTGCTGAGCAATGGACATCCTGGTCCAGGAGGGAGAGAGAGAAAGGGAGTAAGAGAGCAAAGAATCCACAGGAGAGGGCTTGAAACCACGTACAGAGATGAACCAGACCTAAGATGTGACTAAAAGCAAGTATAATGGGTGAAATCTGAATGGTAGGCAACTATGCAGGCATGGAGGTTTAGGATGGAGTAACTATTGCCGGGCATGGTGCTCTAGGTTAATTAAATAAATCCCAGTCTCTGTGTGGTGATTTGGTTATAAAGCTGGATTAGAATTAACCACTGATTAACTAAACGATAAGTCAATAGTAAGTATTAGTAACCAACAACAGGCATTCCTCTTTTTATTTGTTAGTCAAATTAAAACAATTTAATACTTACTTTCAGTTAACTTGATTAAAATAGTTAAGGCATTATTTTGTATTTCCACCTCAGGAAACTAGGAAAAGAAGACAAATGAAATGCAAAGTAGGCAGAGGAAAAGAAGGTTAAAGCAGTAGTCAATGAAAGAAAAAAATGAATGGAATAAAACATTTTCAATAATACTACCCTTATATATCCACTAAAAAAAAAAAAACAAAACAAAAAAACAATGAAAGCACATAGAAAGGCAACCAGAGTAGTCAAGCTCAGAGTGATTTTCTTCACATAACTAATGACTAGAATGATGCTTGGAAACAGATAAGCGATAGTGGCATGTCTTCATGGTGGACAATGACTTAGCAATGACATGTCTTCTACTGACATGTAGAAGAACATAGATGAGTCTTAAAAACATTGCGTTTAAAAACACCCAGAATTCCAGTTTCTGTGAGTGTGCTACAGTAACAGTAGCAACAGATGAATGGTTTCCAGGGCCCAGAGATGAGGAGGAGATTGGATGCAGAGGGGTAGGAATAAATTCAGTGATGATGGAAATATTAAACAGCAGGATTTTGATAGTGGACACACGACTGTAAGCACTTTCCAAAATGTACAGAGTTAGTCACTAAAATAGGTATGCTTCATCCTTTGTAAACTGTTTTTCAGTAAAGATTGATGAGAAGAAAGAGAAAACTGACAGTACGTGACATTTCAGAAGTTTGCTTTTAAAAATTATACAAATGCACATGCTTATTTTAAAAAGAAGATGGCTAAACGAAACAGAAGGATGTGAGAGGTCTTCTGATTCTAATTGGGGGAGATGCTACTGAAATAAATTTATTACCCAAAAATTTAAGAGGGATTTTAGCAGAAATGAACTAATTTTTTTACTTATTATTATTATCATCATTAATTATTTTATACAATTGGACTTACTTTATGACTTAAAAAATCTGGGGTAATAAAATGTGTGGATTTTCCTTATTTCTTTCTTACTTGCTACATGTTTTTATGCAATTAGATTCATCTAATTCGTTTAGCCCTTTTGATAAATTTTCAGATTTCACCCATGTTTTGCTAAAAGTGAAACTGTTGAAAAGACTGCTAGACTAAAGCCTAGCAGGGGCTGTTTCGCATTTTACTGTCCCTAACTTCTGATGACACCTGACTGGCTTCTACGCATACAGCTGCTGAGAGAAATCATCTATTTCTGATTTTAAAGGACTTTGGCTTTTTCTTTCATGACCAGCCCACAGTATGTTTTCTGTGTAGCTCCACCACTTAAGATCTTACAGAAGTAGACTATATCCACGTGTCTCTTGGAGTTCATGCATTTAGCATCTTCTTTTAAACACGTTTGCTCTCCCCAGCGCTCCCTTCCCCCTGGGTATTTAATCATGTATACGACAGGCCAGCATTATATGTGATTCTCCTAGCGATGCCATCTGGTTTCTCTGAATGGGGATAGATGGAGGAATTTATTGACTTTGATCATTGCACTATAACAAATACAATTATGGCATGGGAAATTTCCTACTAGAGTTCAAGAGAAAATGGGGGAGCCCCCTCCTTCGGATGATTTGTGTGTCCGAATGAATCAGGAGGCTTTCCCCAGATCCCATCCTCTTTCATATGTAATCATGGAGATGATGTGCCCATGTGCATTATTGGTAAAGGATTTCTCTCCTCCCCCATCTCCAGGCAAATAATCCCCCCTTTAAAACAGAGGGAACGATTTAGCAGTTGAAGTGTTGACTTTGAAACACTTAGACTTGGTGGCATCTTTCAAAGTTTCATCAGGATTGACTTAGTCCTTCATTCTGGAAATATCATAACCACATGGACCCCTAAGTCATTACAGAAGAGTGGCTTTCATAAGAAATCCCAAACATGGGGGCCCTGTTTTCTCTGAGACTATTGAACATGCCTTACCATATACACTGAGAAGCTGAAATTCTGACTTTAGTTATGCCTGGTAGATTTCAGAATTTTAAACAGGCAGTGGTTGCTGAACATGGAACCTAATTCTTAACTATAACACTATATTGCTTTCATACAGTTAGTGCTTTTTTATTTCATAATTTAACAGGAGCCTTTATATGAATGAATAGTTTTCTTTGTTTAACTACCACTGTGTGTTATTTTCTGAAACCATAGCAAAACTAACCTTCTGCTTACTTTGTGTGTGAAAAAGGGGGAGAAGCCAACATTGCCTCTAAAAAGGCAATTTGAAGTTACTTTTGAGGTACTGTTTCCAAAAGAAGAAAGGAAGGAAGGAAGGAAGGAAGGAAGGAAGGAAGGAAGGAAGGAAGGAAGGAAGGAAGGAAGGAAGGAAGGAAGGAGAGTACTGTCAGGGAGGTGGATGCTCTTTGAGGACAGTCCCTGTCAAATAACAAAGAATGGAGGGCTCCTCAGTCAAGCTGGCTAAACAGTGTTATTTCAAACATTGTGTTTGAAGGAGATGCTTAAAGATGGAAGCAAGAGGTCCCAGCAAGGGTCTCTGGAATACAAGAAAATGTGTTTGTGAAGGCCACAATCTGCTGTGAGCTTGCCAGGCTCTGTCTGCAGAAGACACAGACAGATTTGTTCACTCTTGGCAGGATGAGGTGAGTCCTGTGGTCATACTGTTCATCAGGTACCTCGGTCACCAAGAAACACGAGAGCTGGCCTAGCCCAGGCCTCAGCTGACAACCCCGCCAAAAAAAAAAACCAGAAAACCAGAAAAACAAAACAAAACAACAAAACAATAAAAGTGCAGCGGCAAGGCTCCTTCGTTCCAGTGACACTTAAACTGCCACATTTTTGTGTCTCTTGGCAGCCACGAGGCTCTGGCTCTTGTCATCCCAGGAGTCTGGCTTCTCCCACCGTTGGAGAGCTGCTTGGACAGCCACTTTCACATTCTTCCTTGGAGGTGCTATCCTCCCGGCCTTCTGGGTGCTGAGTCGTTTGTTTCTCATGTGTTTTTCATCTGTGGGAGCCTGCTTGTGCTCTTGTCTGGTGAATCTCTGGCCACTCCTTCCAGCCTTGGGAACAAAGGGGGTTCTGATAAGTGTCTAGCAAGCAGCTGATCTCTATTAAACAATACACGCCTTTTCTCTTTCTTTTTTTTCAATTCCTAACATCTCGGTGGTTGCCAATGACATTGTGAGTCTTTCATCCAAACACCGCTACGGAACGGGATCCTTGTGAGCTTTCTTTATGAAGGAGCCAATAGGTCTCAATACCGGCCCTTTCTGGACATCAACCATCACCCCATTGAAAGTTCTGGGCAGGTCATTGTAATCAACCAGAAGAAAATCCAGTTGCTCTGCAGTGGAAAATGGAGGTCTGCACGCTGATCTTCCTATTTTGGCCTCTACAGAATTAAAGATTAAACATGGGAGCAGGCTTTCCGTTACGAAAATTTAACAAGCCGTGTAATTTCAATAACTTTAAAAAAAATGTTAAAATTGTGATGGTGGGTCAGGCATCATGATGGAATGTCTTCTGTGTTCACGAAGGGGGTCTGTGGATCTTTTTCTCATTTCCCGTACATTCCTGACGTTGACAAACATAGACTGGTGGCTCAGGCTCTGTTTGACGGCCTCTGCAAACTTAGACAAAGTTTCAAACTATGAAGCAGCTTCAGTTTTGTCATCTTTGAAATGGGACTTTCATAGCCTCTCTCCTAGACACATTGGGAAGATTTAATGATAAATATGTTGAGCCAGGCAGTGGTGGCACACACCTTTAGTCCCAGTACTCAGGAGACAGAGGCAGGCAGATTTCTGAGTTCAAGGCCAGCCTGGTCTATAGAGTGAGTTTCAGGACAACCAGGGCTACATAAAATACCTGTCTCAAAAGAACCAGAACAAAAGAAAAAAACCAAACAAAACCTAAAAACAAAAAAAACCCCAAACCAACCCCCCTCCCATACAAGAGTGTGCACACTGACCATGATGTAGTTAAAAAAAAAAAAAAAAAAAAGTCAGTCAACCCGCTTTAGTTCAGAGCTGGGGGCAGGGGGTTAGATAACCCACAGCAGAGCTCCTGACCCCAAGCTTGATTCCCAGTATCTCAAACAAAACAAAACACCCCTGCCCTTCCCATAGGAAATTAAAGCTTTGAAAAATTCCACCAAGAAAAGCTATAGTTTTGTGGCTTAGATTGTTGTATCCTGCCACTCTGCAAGGGTGTGTGAGTTCCCGCCCCAACTGCTTTTGATGATGAACTGTTAACTGTGAGTGAAACAAACCCTCTCCTCCCCAAGCTTGCTTTGGTCATGGTTTATATCACAGCGATAATAGCCCTAATTGAGACACTTGTTCACAATATTTTGTAATTTTTATATTTTTATCAAGTTGAGAAAATACCTTTCCAACTCTAGTTTATTGGGTGTTTTTTTTCTTCTGTTTTTTTTAAATTCAATTTTATTTTATTAATTATACTTTATTCACTTTGTATCCCCCCATAAGCCCCTCCCACCTCCCCTCCCGGTCCCACCCTCCCTCTCCCTTCTTCACGCATGCCCCTCCCCAAGTCCACTGATAGAGGAGGTCCTCCTCTCCTTCCTTCTGATCTTAGTCTATCAGATCTCATCAGGTGTGGCTGCATTGTAATCTTCTGTGGCCTGGTAAGGCTGATCTCCCCTCAGGGGGAGGTGATCAAAGAGCAGGCCAATCAGTTCATGTCATAGTAATGGGAAGAGGGACTGCTTCCCTCTTCCCATTACTATGTAACCCACTTGGACACTGAACTGCCATGGGCTACATCTGTGCAGGGGTTCTAGGTTATCTCCATGCCTGGTACTTGGTTGGAGTATGAGTCTCTGGGAAGTTCCCTGTGTTCAAATTTTCTGGTTCTGTTGCTCTTCTTGTGGAGTTCCTGTCCTCTCCAGATCTTACTATTTCCCACTTCTTACATAAGATTCCATGCACTCTGCCCAACAGTTGGCCATAAGTCTCAGGCTTTGACTTTGTTTTGTTTTTTACAAAAATAATTGACAAGTAACAACTCATATTTATGGAGTATGATGTGATATTTAATATATATTCATGGTAAGATTATATCAAATAAATCAATATACTTACCACCTTATCAGCATGTTGCTCATATTTTGTGGTGAGAAATGATTGCAATCTACTGTCACAGAACTTTTGAAATACAGAAAAAATTATTATTGCTAACAGTGGTCACTGCGCTGTGAAATAGACCTTGAAACTATCTCCTGACTAATAAAATATACACCAATTATCTAGCATTTTTTTCCCACATCCCACTGTCCCCATCTCAAGCCTTCAGTGAACATTAGTCTACTCCCTGCTTATGCTTAGTTTTCACATAAAAACGAGGTCTTGCGATGTTTGTTTTTCTGACCTCACTTACATCATTTAGCACAGTGATCTCCAAGTTCAACTCTGCTTTTGAAGAAGACAGAGTAGCCTTCATTTTAAGGATTATATAGTATTACAGTGTGTGTATTTGTGTTTGTGTGTGGCATTTTTTCTTATCTATTAATCTGGGGTGGGAGCTAATTTCTCAAAAATATAAAGATCTCCAACTACCAAATAACAAGAAAACAACAACCTATGGAATGTATTAGAGTGAATAGTTTTCAAAAGAGAAAAAGATGGATAGCCAATAAATAAAATGGAAAAAAAAAGCCTCACATTTTCAATCAACCAAGAAATGAAAGCTATAATCAGAATGTGATGAAATACCATGAATGCTAGGATGCCAGTTAAAAAGGATAAGAGTTACTGAAGCTATACAGAACCTCAAACACTCGTTGACTATTGACAGAACTGTATATAGAATGTCATGTGGAAGACGTTTCTTAGGAAAATATGAGATAGGCATCTTTGCTATACGATTTAATTTTCTACTTCTGGGCATATCCAAAGTAATTTTTTTTTTTCATGAAAATTGTTGGATTATTTTTCCAAGTAGCTTCTGTGTCAAGATAATCCTGTGCTTGTGTTACTATGGTATGTTTCATTGAATGACCCTTGATAAGTTGTACCAACTTATATTGCTCAGATAAATCCCACCTCATCATCAGACGTAATTTTATTATGCTGTTGAACTGTTTGTAAATATTTTGTTGAGAATTTCATATCAAAATTATTTTATGGGGATATTAATAATCATATCTTGTGTATTTCAGAGCTTGTGTAACAGATTGTCAGCAATCTTATCACAAAGATGAGCAACAAGTTGCGAAGGCATGAGTATGTTAATTTATCTGACTTAATCTTTCCATGAATGTGTAGTAAACATCACATTATACTCCATAAAAATTGTGCACTTTCATTTTGATAATTTACTCTGCTCTTGGTAATAGATTTGGATTGTTTTCAAAAAGTACTTGTGAAGTATTTTCTTTTTTCTTTTTTGCTACCTCAAAATCCAGCTATAGCACTCCTGGGCATATGCACAAAAGATGTCCTACCATTCAATAAGGGCATTTGCTCAACTATGTTCATAGTAACTTTATTTGTAGCAGCCAGAATCTGGAAACAACGCAGATGTCCCTCAATGGAGGAATGAAAACGGAAAGTATGGTACATTTACATGAGGGAATATTACTCAGCAATTAAAAACAAGGAAATCATGAAATTTGCAGGCAAATGGTAGGAGCCAGAAAAGATCATTCTGAATGAGGAAACCCAGAAGGAGAAAGACACACATTCACTTATAAGTGGATATTAGCCATATACTATAGGATAAACATAATAAATTCTATAGTTCTAAAGAAGCTAAACAACAAGCAGGACCCTAGGGAAGAGGCTGAAACCTCACTCAGAAGGGCAAACAGGATAGACATCGAAAAGTAGAAGACAAGGAACAGGACACGAGCCTTCCACAGTGGACCTCTGAAAGACTCTACCCATCTGGGTATCAAAGAAGATGCTGAGACTCATAACCAAACTTTGGACAGAGTGCAGGAAATCTTATGGAAGAAGAGGGAGGTAGGAAAACCTGGAGGGGACAGGAACTCCACAAGGAGAATAACAGAGCCAAAAATCCTGGGCCCAGGGGGCCTGCAGAGATGGATATAACAACCAAGGACCATGTATGGAGAGGACCTAGACCCTCTTCTCAGAGGAAGCCCATAGGCTGCTCAGTTTCCAAGTGGGTTCCCTAGTAAGGAGGACTCTCTGATATGAACTCAGTGGCTGGCTCTTTGATCACCTTCTCCTGGGGGTTGCAGCCTTGCAAGGACACAGAGGAAGATGATGCAGCCAGTCTTGATGAGATAGACTAGGGTCAGATAGAAGGGGAGGAGGTCTCCCCTATCCAGAGAACTAGGGAAGGTCATAGGGGGAGAAGAGGGAGGGTGGGTGGGACTAGGAGGAGACAAGGGAGCGGGCTGCAGAGGGGATACAAAGTGAATAAATTGTAATAAATAAATAAATTATAAGAAGAATTTGTGAGGGTTGGTGCTAATTTTTCTGTGTTAAAAACTTGGTAGAATACACAAGTGAGGACATTTTGAGGGGAAATGGGAATTTTAAAAAAGCTAATTTAATCTCTTGATTTGTTTTAGGACTATTTTGAATTCTGTTTCTCCCTGGGTTGTTTAAGAAAGCTGCATTTTCTCAGGAATTTGTCCATTTCGTTTAAGGTGTCTAATTTGTTGGCATATGGCTATTCTAGTTTTTCTTGTACTTATTTCCCTAAGATTGGGAGTAAAGTCCCAGGTTCTTTCCTAACCTTATAATCTGAGACTTCCCTTCCCTGCTTTGCTATCCTGGTTGAGGTTAAGAAAGTTTGTTCATCTTTGTACAGATCAAAATTATGATTTTTTTGATTTTTTTTCCCTCCAAATTTTCTGTTGTCTTCATTTCTGTTTTGTTATTTACTATTTAATTCCTTTGATACTTTTTTTCTGGGTTTAATTTGTTCTTCACTTTCTATAGTTTCTTGATGTGGAAGTTCAAGTTACTAATTCTTTTTTCGAGATGGTGTTTCGAAATATGCTTTCCCTTTGGCACACAACATTCATTCACCTCACACATTTGTATACATTGTATTTTTGTCTCCATCCATCCCAGTGTATTATGTAATTTCCATATGATTTCTTGTTTGACTCACTAGCTAGTGTGAAGTATGTCAGCTTCCTGCATGTTTGCAAATATTCTTTATTATTCTTATTCTTATTAATTACTGTTATTTGTTAGCAAAAGTAGAGCACTGAAATTCTTTTTTATAGTATGTTTAATTTTTATTAATTTAAAAAGATTTCAAGCATTATAAAGTTTAAATTTTTTTAACTTTTTTTTATTTTTTATTAATTACACTTTATTCATTTTGTATCCCCCCATAAGCCCCTCCCTCCTCCCCTCCCGATCCCACCCGCCCTCCCCTTTCTGCATGCATGCCCCTCCCCAAGTCCACTGATAGGGGAGGTTCTCCTCTCCTTTCTGATCTTAGTCTATCAGTTCTCATCAAAAGTGGCTGCATTGTCCTCTTCTGTGGCCTGGTAGGGCTGCTCCCCCCTCAGGGGAAGGTGATCAAAGAGCAGGCCAATCAGATTATGTCAGAGGCAGTCCCTCTTCCCATTACTAGGTAACCCACTTGGACACTGAACTGCCATGGGCTACATCTGTGTAGGGGTTCTAGGTTATCTCCATGAATAGTCCTTGGTTGGAGTATGAGTCTCTGGGAAGTTCCCTGTGTTCAAATTTTCTTGTTCTGTTGCTCTCCTTGTGGAGTTCCTGTCCTCTCCAGCTCTTACTATTTCCCACTTCTTACATAAAATTCCATTCACTCTGCCCGACAGTTGGCCATCAGCTCAGCATCTGCTTTGATAGTCTGCATAGCAGAGGCTTTCAGAGGTCCTCTGTGTTAGGTTCCTAGTTTGTTTCCTGTTTTCTTCTTCTGGCTTTCAGAGGCCCTCTGTAGCAGGTTTCTAGGTTGTTTCCTGTTTTCTTCTTCTTCTGATGTCCATCCTCTTTGCCTTTCAGGTGGGGATTGAACATTTTAGTTAGGGTCCTCTCTCTTGCTTGGTTTCTTTAGATGCATAGATTTTAGTGGGTTTGTCCTACGTTGTATGTCTATATGAGTGAGTATATGCCATGTGTGTCTTTTTGCTTCTGGGACAACTCACTCAGGATGATCCTTTCCAGGTCCCACCATTTACTTGCAAATTTCATGATGAGCACTGAAATTCTTATTAGTGTTAAATTATATTTCATATTTTTTCTTTAGTGTGTATGGGTTTTGGTCTGTGTATTTTGGGACTTTGTTGTTGGGGGCATATAATTATATTTATAATTATATGAATTCTGATTAGGAATGAATCAAACCTGTCACAGATAAAACCATATATGAGTTCATACAATTTCAAGTGTGGAGCCTACTATCATACTTATATATTCCTTGAGAAAAACACACAAAAATCAAATTACTTTCCAGAGTGGAAAAGCTACTATTTATTGCTGGAGAAAAGGTTTAAATTGGCATCTTCAGATTCATATCGGTACACATCTCTACTAGGACCCAGCAGCAATAGTTTATAATTTCAGTTACATGCATTAAATTTACAATGATTTAACTCTTACGTACCTTTACCCTTGTTTACTTTCGTAGTCCTTTAAATATAGGACTATATTTAATATAGGACTTTAAATATAGGGTAGCTGAGAGTGTCTTTTGCTGTTCTACAGATGAAATGGCTTTCGTGTTAGCTAAAGCTTTAATAATAAAAAAAGTGAGTGAGTAGCTCAAACAATGTACATTTATATTTTTATATTTGGAAAGAACGAGATGTGTAGGATCAGTGAGAACCTACTCCTGACTTGAAGGTAGCTGTCTCTCACCGTGTCCTTGTTTGATAGAGAAAGAGCATCTGTCTGTTCTTATGAAAAAACTAATTTCATCATGGGGTCTAACTGACTTGATTTTATCAAAAGCAATTACCTACAAAGGCCCCACTTCCAAATACCATCACATTGAGAGTTAGAGGGTCAACCTATGAGTTAGGAATGCCATAAACTTTCAGTTCATTATCGCATCTTTTCTAGGATGTAATTCACATACTTCACACATTTGATCTGAAATGCAAATAAAGAACAAAGTGAGCTGCATGGGTGCTTTGGGATGAAACTGCCAGCCATTGAGGTAGGAATATACTGCTAGCTTAAGGAACAAGGAGAGGTTTGGTTTAAGTAGAAATGGAAAGAAGAGAGCTCTAACAGGCCTGGGTGCCTTGGGGTAGCATAGCTGTGATGGTTAGTGTTAACCACAGATTGGCTCTAAAATCACCTGGGAGACTGGCCTCTGGGCATGCTTTGGTTGATGATCTTGATTATGTTAATTAGGGTGGGAAGACCTTGCCTGTTGTGGGCACCATGCTTTGGGCTAGAATGAATTGAAAGGAGAAAGTGACCTGAGTATAAACATTCCTTGTTCTGTTTCTGTGACCAACCGCCTGAGGCTCCTGCTCCTGAGACTTCCCAGGAATGTAATGTGCTCTTGAGCTATGAGCTGAAATACCCCATTTCCACCTAAGCTGGTTTGGCCAGAGCATTTTGTGGTATAAACTCTCATTGTATTTGGAGAGTAGGAATCACTGGAGAGTTTGAGCAGGGTAAAGCCAGCCTAGGCTTGTAAAAGATTACACAGGATTTGGATGGAAAACACAACAAAGAGTGACAAGGGTAGATAGCAGGGAGCCAACTAAAGAAAGTGGTCTTTCGTGCAAGCTTATTTGGATAATGTCGGTAACATGATTCTAGAAAGGGCAGTAGAAATGCCAAGCATCTGAAGTTTCGTTGGTGAAATGGAAATCAAATAGGCAAGCGACATCTCTTATTTGTTTTGATTTTGATTCAAAGAGAATTTATAGGGTCAGTGTAAGATGTATACTGAAGTAAACTCTTATTTATCATTAAGATTAAGAAAGCTATGCTGGCTTTTAGGATAGCTTGTCTAATTGCATTCTTTTCTTGCCTTTCGTATGTCACCATCACTCCACCTTTTTATCATTCTCTTGTGCTTCTTTCTGAATTTAAGTGTGGTATGGTCAGCTTACAGTGTCTGCTTTCCCAGTTCCTTCCCATTTCTCTCCCTTTTGAATACCTACCCTTTCTCTCTTGTTAGGACAAAAAAAAAAAAAAGCATCTAAAGAATACTAAAATAATATAAAATAGAACAAAAACAATGAAACCAGAAAAGGACAAAACAAAACAAAGCAAGAAAAAGAGCCAAAGGAAAAGCACAAAAAACAAATATAGAAGCAGAGATACACACATTCTCTCACACAGAAAACTACAAAAACACAAAACTGAAAACCTTAATATTAACAGAAAGAACTTAGAAGGGTGGGGGGAAGATGTGAGAAAATACTATGAGACAAAAAAACCTCCAAAAAATGCTATTGAGTTTGTTTTGTGTGTCCATCTACTGCTGGGTGTGGGGCTCACCCTTCAGGGTGGTTTGTTTATCCAGTGACACTCCAACTGAAAAATTAATTTTTCATTTGCGAGTGGTTATCAGTTGGCGATACCTTCTGGATAAGGAATGTGGGCTGTGCTTACTTCTCTTCACACTGGGATTGTATCTGGCTTAGAACCCTGCATGTACTGACGTGTCCCAGTCTCAGTAAGTTCAAACGTGCCTCTGTCACTTTATGTTTGGAATGCCTTGCTCCCTTGCTGTCCTCCATCCTCTCTGGCTCTTTCCCTCTTTCTGCCCCCTTTCCAAAGGTTCTCTCCAAGCACCGACTGATGGGAGGATCGTGAAAGAGACATTCCATACGGGACTGATATTTCAAAGTTTCCCACTCTCTGCTTAGTGTCTATCCGTGGTTTTACATGGCGGTTTACATTTTTCAGTTTCTGTATATTGAACCATCCTTGCATTTCTGGGATGAGGTCTCCTTGATCATGGTGAATGATCATTTCGATATGTTCTTTGATTCAATTTGCAAGTATTTTATTGAGAAATTTTGATCTGTGTTCATAAGGGAAATTTGTCTGAAATTTTTCTTCTTTGTAAGGTCTTTGTGTGGTGTGGGTATCAGGGTAACTGTGGCCACATGAAAAGAATTAGGCCATCTTTCTTTTGTTTCTATATTGTGGAATAACTTGAGGAGTATTGAGTTAACTCTTATTTAAAAATCTGGTAGAATTCTGCACTAAAACAGTCTGGCCTTGGGTTTTTTCTGGTTGATAGACTTAATTACTGTTTCTATTTGCTAGGGGCTTTAGGTCTATTTAATTTGCTTATCTGATCTTGATTTAAATTTGGTAGCTGTTATATATCAAGAAAATTATTCTTTTTTTTTTTTTTAAATTATCCAATCTGGTAGATAAGTTCTGTTGTTGTTGTTGTTTTAAGCATGTCCTTATGATTCTCTGGATTTCCTTGGTGTCTGTTGTTATGTCTTCCCCTTTCACTCATGGTTTTGTTAATTTGGATCTTCTCTCTGTCATTTCATTAATTTGGCCAAGAGTTTGTCAGTCTTATGGATTCTCTGAAAGAACCAAGTCTTCGTTTCTTTGACTCTGTGTTATTAGTTTTTGTTTGCTTCTGCTTTATTGAGGTCAGCCTGAGTCTGATTATTTCTTGATGTCTTCTCCTGTTGGGTGTGATTTCTCCTTTTACTTCTAGGGCTCTCAGGTGTGCCATTAAGTTACTAATACGAGACCTCTCCTACAGAAGTAGGGGCCTAGCGCCATGCACTTGCCCCTTAGGAGCTCCTTCATTCTGCCCTACACGTTTTCATAGGTGGTGCTTTCACTTTCATTCAATTTCTAAAATGTTTAAAATTGTTTCCTTGGTTTTTATTTTGACCCTTTTTTTTTTTTATTCAGTAGTGAGTTGTTCAGTTTCCATGTGTTTAACAGCTTTCTGTTGTTTTTGTTGTTGATATTCAGCTTTCAGCTTTTACTCATGGTTTTCAGATAGTCAGATAGGATATAGGGGATTATTTCAAATTTTTTTTTTTTTTTTTTTTTTTTTTTTTTTTTTTTTACTTGTATCCAAGTATGTGGTCAATTTTGGAGGAAGTTCCATGAGTTTCTGAGACGAAAGTATATTCTTTATGTTTGAGTATAATATCCTGTACATACCTATTTGGTCCATCTGTTTTATGACATCATTTAGCTTCAGCATTTCTCTTTAATTTTGTCTAGTTGACTTGTCTATTGGTGAGGGAGGGTTGTTGAAGTTTCTCGCTATCACTATGTCGGGGACAGTATGTTTTTTAACCTGTAGGAGTGTTTTCCTTAGGTGCCTTTGTGTTTGGTGAATAGTTGATTGGAATTGCAACAACGTCTTGGTATCTATTTATTTATTTGATGATGAGTATTCATTCTCTGGCTGATTTTGATTTGAAGTATACTTTGGCAGATATTAAAATGGCTACACTGCTTGTTTTTTGGGTTCATTTGCTTGTAATATCTTTTTCTAATTTTTTACCCTGAGATGTCTAATCTCGATAATTATATATATATATATATATATATATATATATATATATATATATTACAGTTTATTCACTTTGTATCCCAGCTATAGCTCCCACCTCATCCCCTCCCAATCCCTCCCTCCTTCCCTCTCTCATCTCCTCCATGCCCCTACCTCAGTCCACTGATAGGGGAGGAACTCCTCCCCTTCCATCTGACCGTAGCCTATCAGGTCTCATCAGGACTGTCTTTATAATCTTCTTCTGTGGCCTGGTAAGGCTGCCCGCCCCCCCTCAGGGGGAGGTGATCAAAGAGCCAGCCACTGATTTCATGTTAGAGACAGCCTCTTTTCTCCTTACTAGGGAACCCATTTGTAGACTGAGCTGCCACAGGCTACATCTGTGCAGAGGTTCTACTAACCTTGATGTGCTCCATAGATTCAGTGGAAAGATGGACCTTCTTTTTTTTTTTTTAATTCATTTTGTTGGTCTGTGTCTTTTTATTGGGTAATTGATGTTGAGAGATATCAGTGAGCAGTGTTTGTTAGGTCTCTTTGTTGTGTTGTGGTGGTACGAGTTTTCCCCCTTTTAATTTGCTGGTCTGAGATGTTTTATTTTTTGTGTAGTTAGCCTCTTCTTTTTGAAAATTTCCTTCTAGATTCTTCTGTACGGCTACATTTATAGATAGATAAATTTGTTCTTATTTTGTGTTGACTAAAAATTTTCTGGGTGTAGTAGTCTGTGTTGATATCTAAGGTCTCTTAGACTACCTCTGTTTAGGCTCTTATGGCTTTTAAAATCTCCATTGAAGAGTCAGCTTTTATTCTAATAGGTCTGATTTTATATGTTACTTGATATTTTTTCCCTTTGGAGATATTAATATTCTTACTTTGTTCCGTACATTTAGTGTTTTGATTATTATGTATTATGGGGAATTTATTTTCTGGCTTAGTCTATTTGGAGTTCTTTATTCTTCTTCTACCTTGTTAGAGACTTCGTTCTTTTGGTTGGTAAATTTTCCTCTATGAAATATTTTCTGTGCCTTTGACCTGGATTTCTTCTTAATTTTCTATTTTCATTATTTGTAGATTTGGTCTTTTCATAGTCTTCCAGAGTCCCAGGATGTTTTGTGCCTGGATTTTTAAAATATTTAATATTTTCTTTGACTGAAGTATCCATTTGTTCTATCTTGTATTCAGTGCCCAATATTCTCTAGCACATCTCTCATATTGCTGGTGAAGCTTGTCTTTCGAGATTCTGCATTTTTTATTTCCAGTTTTGCCTCAGTTTGGTTTTATTTAGTGATTTCATTTCCACCTTCATAATCTTGAACTTTTTTCTTCATTCCATTTCATTGTTTGCTCCTGTTTTCATACATTTCATTAATGGATTTAGTAATATCCTCTTTATGTCTTTGAGCATAGTTATTATAGGTCTTTTGAAGTCCTTGTCTTTTATATGTCTTTGAAGTCTTATGCTTCAGCTATATTGCTTTTTCAGGGCCTTATGTAGTAAGGTTGCTTGACTCTAGTAGAGACATATTGTCCTTGCTGCTACTGGTTGTTTTTACAGTGGCATCTATGCTTCTGGATTTAGGATAATTGTAATTCTAGGTGTTGATATCTGATCTTGTCTTTGTTGGGTGGGTATTATGTTCTTTGGTTTCTGTTCTCCTTTCTGCATCTTAGGACAGTGTGATTTTCGTGGTAAGGAGTGCTTCAGAGCCCCTGTCAAGTGGGACCCTAGGGGTCCAGGGTAGAAAGTGTTTCTAGGTATTGGGAGCTGACATGAAGGAATGGGGATGGGTTAGAGTGTGAAGGATGGTGCTCAAAGGGCCCCCCAAAGGGAGGAAAGTTGGGTATACCAAGAACATCTGCATAGTCCATTGGGAATGGGGACAGAGAGGAAAGAGTTGTCAGCAGGTGGCCTGTACAAAGCTGGTAAGAGTGGGGAATTGGAAGTGGTGTACAGGAAGGAAACTGAAGATTGCTAATCTAATTCCTGGACTGAAGTGGCTGTTGGGTTTCCAGGGAGTCAATATATCTGTATTTTACAATTCTTCTAAACTAAGTAGTAGCAGCCACAATTATTATGCTTTTAAGTTTGGAAGTGTGTTAACTCCCAGTTTTCTTTTATCTATCTATCTATCTATCTATCTATCTATCTATCTATCTATCTATCCATCTATATATCTATCTACCTATCCATCCATCTAAACTTAGTTAAAAAAAAAATCAGTGGTTCTTTTGAGTCACCCAGCTCTGCTGATACTACAATGTTTTTTTGCCTCTACTCTCTGCCCTTTAACTGACTTGCTCAGTTTCATGCTTTCCACCTTAGTATCTATGCCTTCTTGGCCTTGTCGTTCTCTTTCCTTCTGACTTTCCCCCACAGTCTCTCCTTCAGTGGCCATACATTATTGCTTTTGCTTAATCTCTTGTTCTTACTTGAAACCTCAATTCTCTTTAACTGACACTCTGGATAAGTGTCCCTCCACGCAATGTCAAGCTTTAGGAGACTTTTCTTGTGTGCAGAATTTGGTGGCTTGGATAGAAACGTTCAGATTGCAGGGGATAGATAGAGAGATGGCTTAATGTTTAAGAGAACTTGCTACACTTGTAGATGATCTGGGTTTGGTTCCTAGCACCCTGATAGTGGCTCACAGCCACCTCTCATTCCAATTTCAGTAAATCCGATACTCTCTCTGACTTCTGAAGTCACCAGACATGTGCATGGCCAAACCACTCACACATATTAAAATATAAATAAATCTAAACAAAAGTTCTGACTGTGGTAATGATACGTTGAGAAGAAAAAAAACAAACGAACAAACAAAACCAAAAACACCAGAGGCCGGGAAGGTAGCGTAATCAGCAAAGCGCTTGCTGCTCCAGTTTGAAGACCTGTATCTGATCCCCAGAATCCATTTTAGGAGCGCTGACTGTGGTGGCAATTCTTGAGCTGTGGCGGTGAAGACTGTCAAAACCCTGGGGCTCAGTGGACGGTCATTCTCCTCGGCTACTTCCAAGCCAATGAGAGGCATGTCTCCAAAAACAAGATGGATGGCTCTTGAGGAATGACACTTGAGTCTGACCTCTTTCCCATGTGCGTGCTTTCACATCATGTGTACACACACATGCACATACGCCTGCACGCATACAAAACTGAAAAGGATAGAGAGGATCTTGGGAAAGATGGAGGACTTTCCCACTGCCTCAGTATTGCCAAGTAGAAATTTAAAAATGTAATGACTATCTAAAGGAAAGAAACAAAACAAAACAAAATAAAAAGTTCAGACACATGCATCTAGTACCTTGGGTAGATATGAATTTCATCTGAAATAATCATACTTGTAATTTCCTTGTATTGGGGATTTAACTAAGTGTTTGATGATTTTTAGTTCTCATCAAAGTTAAAAAGTTCAAAGATAATTAGATGTACTTTGATCTTGCAAGTGTGTTGATCCATTAGAATTACAGGGTAAGTTGATAAAGAGCAAGAAGTAGTATAAAATAACTTCCCCATTATTGCAAATAGCATAATATATGTTCTAAAATATACATTATTCAGAGTTATGTTACAGTAGTCAGTCTTATTGTAGACATGTTTGTCTGAACTCTTTCAAATAAAAGCAATTTTTTCAGAAGAAAGTATGTTATTAAAAATATAGCTTTTATAATAGGTTATGGTGTACAATGCCAACTTATTTGGGGGCTTAGATCTTCTCCTGTATGCTTGAAGAACTTATTTTATTGGCCTTGATCGCATTTTCTCAGCTGGAGTGGGGAGACTAATTTGGGAAATGTATTGTGAGAACAGGAAATGGAAGATAACTATACAAGTGCAAAGAACAGGAAGGCATTTCTTTATTTGCATCAGTCTGATGTGAAAATTTATTCTCTGTCCCAACCTTGAGAAGGATGACATCTGAATATTACATCCTCTTTTGATGAGTTATAAGTAGGGATGTTGAAATCAGCTCTGAATTTTCTTTTCTTGTGGGGTGTGTAAATGTCAGTGTTGTTGCCCATTTGTGTGTGTGTGCGTGTGTGCGTGTGTGCGCGTGCGCACGCGTGCATGTGTGTATTTCTTTCCCCTACATCAGCTGCCTTTGTGTTAAAGACTTTCTCCAGGATCAAACACTTGCTTCACTGGCACCATTACTGAATTTTCATCTGCCAGACTCTTCACATACACATTACAGGAAGTGAAACCCCACCATCACACACGTTAAAACCATAGCTGGGTCTTGGCACCTCATTCCCAGCAGAATCTTGACAGAGAAGGTAAACAACCTTGGTAGCACTAATTATGAAGATGACATGGTGGTGGGAAAAGGGAGATGGAGCAGTACCCGGAGGATGTTCTCCCTAATTCACCTGATAGAGAAGTGGTGAGAGGAACTAGAGGGGCAGAGCTGCAAGCCACAGGGAAGTTGGAGAAAGAGAGTGCTCTTTAGTCAGGGAAACTGTTCTCTTCTGGGCAACTGGAGATGGTCTGTGCATTGGTGAGGTTAGTCCTGCAAATGGGAGACTGACTCTGTGGGCTTGGTGGAATGTGCAGAATGCTTTTGATCAGTTTCCCCTCTTAGGGCTGAAGACAGGAGCGTAGAAAGAATGTGGTCAAAATAGGCTGAAAGAAGCAGTGAAGTCCCGGGGAGTAAATCAGTTTGGGCTTAGATTCTACAGAATATCCCTGTTTAAAATCTTTGAAGTTAAAAAAAAAAAAAAGACTCATTGTAATTTTCAGTGTCTGAACAGTTCCCAGGGTACTGTAGAATATCTACCAGCATGAGCAGATCTGCTGTTACTCATTCCTCCCCCACCCCCGGCACCTCCCAGAATGTGATGCTAGCTCCCAACATCATTAGGAAGTACAGCACGGAAAGGAGGATAATTATGGTCTTAGTGATCGTATTGTATCCCTGACAACCAAGAGATGTTAGAAAAAGAAAAATGGCTCTGAGAAATGAAGGACTGTTAGCTTTACTTTTCATTGGAAAAAAACTTTAGTAGGAGACTATTTATAAATTTTATGGCCTTAATTCTTCCTTTCCTATGAGTTCAAGAACTTCACAGGCATTTCCTTCACAGTATTCCCAGGGAATTCTCCACCCTGAAGCCAAGAGAAGTTCAGAGTTGTAGCTTTTCAGTCCATGGGTAGATCACCACCCCAGGGTTACCTGGTGTGTGGGAAGGAAAGTGGAGGCAAAGCCAGGCCTGACCTAAAATTCTTGGCAAATGCTAGAACCTGTCTGAGACTTGTGTATGAATGCCAGATACTCTTACAAAAACCAGAGGGCAGCGACGTGAGTAGGACTCTTATTTCTACAGAGTATTTCAGTGGAGACCATTTCCTGTTGAGCATCGGAGACCTGACGTTTTCACCTACCGCTTGCCAGTTATACCGGTGCTGGTGAAGTCATTCACTTGTTCAATGGCCAAGTTCACTCCCTCCCCGGTGGACTAGTCCCACTTTACCTGTGGGTCAGAATGGGGTTATTTACAGGCTCAAAGGAGATGATATGAAAGGTGAAGTGATAAACAAATACGTAGCATTGGACATCATTATCATGTTAGATGATGCAACATACAGGGTGTCTGCAAGGCAAATGTGTGTTCAGTGTGCTGTATAGGTTTGCCCAGCGAATAAGGACTTGCAGAGGAGAATCTTACGGATGATGAAACTGAAGCTCAGGGCAAACTAATGGCTTACCCAGAAATTACGACCTATTTGTTTCAAAGACTTGTATCATATGTCTGTGACCCTGACTCCCACTACCTTTTTCATGTTGTTGTTATTTTTTTATTAAATGATATTTCTAGTTATTCTTTGAGAATTTTATACAATGTATTTTGACCATAATCATGCCTTTTCTACCAAATTCTCCCAGGATCTACCCTACCTTCTTACCCACCCAACTTCATGTAGAATTTGTCAATGCAAAATTTTACAATTAATCTGAGTCAGAAGGATATGATATTTCTATGACTTTCAGTGCTTTATGAATTACCTGGGGAGGATTTGGAGAGGAATAAAGAAAGTATTGGAGGCTCATTTGTGCCCAAACTAATAGGCAAATGGAATCAAAATGTTCAGGGACACTCCTTTTCCATTAGGTTTGTTCTAAGTGCATTACAGCCAGGTTCACTGATGCAAATTCAGCAGTTCATCGTATTTTGGCTTTGACTCTTGATCAGAGAGGGACTTTAGCACATGGTGAGGATAGTCTCTTGGTTTTCTTCCAACTCCACTTAAGCCAATATGTTTTGTTACTTGATTCAATATCATGTGGGACTGGAAAATAGTCATATTAAGGCCAATAGGAGACAGAAAACATTCAGCATAATTGAAGAGTGTTATAACATGTGTTCAATATAAAAATGAGTACTGTACCCATTCAAATACAGTTAGGGTTCTTTTTAATGATTTATTTATTTATTCTTATTTTATGCGCATTGGTGTTTTGCTTGCATGTATGTCTGTGTGAGGGTGTCACATCCCTTGGGGCTGGATTACAGACAGTTGTGAGCTGTCATGTAGGGGGCTGGAAATTGAACTGGGGTTCCCTAGAAGAGCAGCCAGTGCTCTTAATTGCCAAGACATCTCTCCATCCCCAGTTAGGGTTCTTTTAATAGTGGCTTGAAATAATGAAAAAAAAATCTAGGAAATATGGGAAGAGGGAAGAGAAGCTCAGATCTGGGTATAAGACACAAAGAAGCTAGAAACACTGGGGGTTTCTTTGTGTAATATGTGAATGAGAGTATGCAATAAGACATTTATTACTGTCTCAACACCATTCAAAGTGGTTATTGGAAGGATTCAACCATGAAGTGAAATCAGCGTGATGATTCCTGATTTGTGTGGCAAGAACAGAAAAAAACATAAAGGCACTTCAGGAAAGGAAATCATGCCATAGTGATGCTCATAAAAGTTCCCGTTTTCTAAACTTTTCAAAATACAAGATGAAACGACTGATATTCTGTTTGCCGTCCCAAAGTGCACGAGCTCAACCTGCGACACGTTATATCTCTGGCCCTTACTGCCGAGGTTAGAAATTAGGGTCATTGCTTTATGCTGGCCTTCATCTTTGTCTGGATAGCCAGTGTTGGGCTGCAGCACTCAGCAACTGTGGTGGAAGTGTCTGGAGGATAATTATCTACTACTCTTTAATGGATGGAGACAATTGAGACCTCAAGAACATAGCAGCAATGCTGAAGGTCTTATCAGCACAGCTCTATGACACAGCCACTGGTTCCTTGGAAATCAGCAAGACCATATTCTGGAGACTATAGACACGGACCTGCATGGAGATAATGCCATGCACTAAACACAGCCCCACAGACCCCTTTTCTGGATAAAGGTTTTGACATAGCACTTGAAGTTGACACTGTAAAGAAAAGTGTACATACTTAAAATTATTTCTGGGAGTGAGGGCCACCGAACTGTCTTAGATAGCATTTCTTCGTCTTAGTTAAGTTTTTCTTTTGAGGTTTCAGGCAAAGGTCCTGAGGAGGCTGGAATCAAGGTCCCCAATTCCTTGTAGTCTTTACTGGTTGTAATGACTTTTGCACGATATGCTTAACTTTACAAATCTCTGTGTCATGAGCATTTCTTCTGCTTTCAGAGAACAGAGGTGTCATTATTTTGGTTTAAAGAAATTGTACTTTAAGACTGAGATTTGTGTGTAGTAGGTGTGTTGGGAAGTATTCTTGCAACACCTTTGAGAGGCTAAAACAAAACAAAAAACCAAAAAAGCACAAAGAAACTAAATTTTGCAGGGAAGCACTGACTTGAAATATTTTGAAGACTCTGGATCATTTTCTCTGGGAGTTCTAGAGGCCGGATAGCCTTTTGGGAGGGGGAAGTCTATTTCAGATTGGATAAGCTTGTCAATTCTTACCAAAACAAACAATTATCTGTGCATAAAGAAATATATATATATATTTTTTAAATCACTGTTGGACAGAAAAAACAACAGGTCCAGGGAAGTGAAGTCACTCTCCAAAGTCAGATCGTTTCTTAGTAGAGCAGCTGGGGCCATTCAGTCTGCGTCCTGACTCCAGACCATAGCCCCGGCCAGGAGATACACCTGCCCAGGGTGAAGGGAAGAGCCTATGGCCCCCCACTGAGTACTGACCTAATGGGCAAGAGGAATGTGTGTGTGAGATTCTTTGACATAAGAATATGAATATCTTTTGATTGTGAAAAATAAATATTCGAGGAGCTACCCTATTTAAAATATTTACTTATTTTTCCTGGAAAATGTTCAAACAACTCTCTTTGGCATTAAAATTTCCCATTTTGTATTAACTTCATGAAACGCTTAAACGAAGACTTTGGGTACTACGTTAGCTGAGCTTTTCTTAAATGTAAACCACAAAACCATCTCATTGGATTACATATTTTCCTTTGGAGTAATGCATGCCTAGGTTACAATACAAACACACTGGTAACTTGCAAGCTTCTCCTCCTCATCCACACAGGAGCTCTGTGGGTTTAGGTTAATGCGCCCAGAACATAAACGTACAATCTGTGAGTCTAACAGGTTATGAGGTTTGCCTGAAGTTGGACTTGGTGGTCCAGACCCCCTATATACCTAATCCAGATCTTCATCTCCTGTGTCTCCTCTGCAGGCTGCATCCCACCCAGGATCTGCCTCTGACAGTCAGTGAAGGAACCAAGGCAAGTGTGTGTTCAGTGTGAAAGGGCAGCAGAAAGAACTGCAAAGAAGGGTCGGAGCTCTCAGCTCCCATGAGTGCCTAAGAAAAATAAGTTCTCTTGGAAGGGGATTAAGGGTTTCCATAGAAAGCATTATCTGTTTCCTTTGGACATATTCTGTCAGTGGTTAATGTGATGTGGACTCGAGAACCACACTGGAAGCAGTGACAGAAAATATTGATGCTACAACCTGTGCAAAGCATTAAACAAACACAAGTTCATATCTTAATGTTCCTGTAAGTGGTAGCTTTTGTCCCAGCTTTTGGTAGCTTTCTTTATTATCATTATTTGAAGTGGGTCCAACTCAAACAAAACTTGTTTGGATTCGTGGGTCAACTATTTCACTTTTGGTGGCAAAAAATAAACTACACAGAAGGGCTGTGTCTATTTTTCTTAACTTTCCTTTCCTTTTTGGTCACTCAGCCAAAGTTGAGGTGGTGAGGTACTGGAAAATATAACCCCACACGTGAGTGTATGAACTGGGTAGGAAAGGGAGGGAGGGAAGGGCGGGAGGCAGGGGGGCACAGGGGCAACTGCTTGCTGGATCTGAGTATGTTCAAAGACTGTAACCATAGCTTGTTAAACAGCCCAAGACTGTTGAGACTAAAGTTTGGCTTAGGCTGTGTGTAGTTGTTATTTCAATGATGTAAGGTTCACACACTGACTGTTGAGAGGTGTTCTTGAGACATTAGTCAGGCTGTGGTATCTCTATGGAAGCGTTAGGAGTCCACATCCTCAAGTAGTTGTCTCACACAGCACCAAAGGCTGCAGCTCTTTGGTATGTCTGGTTTCTGGTATGGTTAAGGCAGTGCCATGTCTGTTGGAGATAATGTCCAAGGATGTGTTGATGCCAGTAATGAAAGTAGACCTTTCTAGAATGAAAGGACAGGACAAGAAAAAGTGACTGGAATCTTTCTGTATAATAATTGAAGGTTATAATGAGAGCATTTTTTTTTGTCTTAGGATTTTTATTGTTGTACTTGGGAAGGAAGGCTTCATTTCATCTTACAACTTGTAGCATGTGCCACATGTGTGCAAACATATGTCGCTTTGAACCATTCAAACCCACAGAAAAGCCTAAAGAAGGGTGCAAAAGTATCTGTTGATGACCTGTTTCTCTGTGTGTGTCTATTCGTATGTGAGTGTGTGTGCAGGTAAGTATGAGAATGTGTATGAGTGGGCATGTGTGTGTGTGTGTGTGT
This sequence comes from Psammomys obesus, assembly GCF_907164565.1. Classification (NCBI taxonomy): domain Eukaryota; kingdom Metazoa; phylum Chordata; class Mammalia; order Rodentia; family Muridae; genus Psammomys; species Psammomys obesus. The sequence continues at coordinate 25,261,332 of NW_026585797.1, forward strand.
GTATGAGTGTGTGTATGCATGTGCATGCATGTTATTTCCTCTTCCAAGTGCAAGAATAATTTTTTTCACAAATCCATTATTACCTTAAAGAAGAAGATCATGAGTTAACATGATGTGTAAGTACATTCATCTGGTTCTATATTATTTTCTATAGCATTTTTTTTCTTTCTGGTCCAAGTTCCAGTGAACTTTTATTTGTGGCATTGAAATATCACCAATTGTCAGGAGCCTCTGAAAGCTGTTCCTTTTAGCCTTAGGAAAAATCTTGTGCATAATCCGGCAGATTTCCCTCTGGTGTTAGATTTCCATTTCGACAAAATCCTGGAGAAAAGCAGCTTATGGAGGGAAGATTTACATGGCTCATGGTTTCAGGGTTCCATGGGAGGCTCCACACAGAATATCATGGTAGAAGGGCTTGGTAGAGAGCAGAGATGCTCATTTTAGGACAGCCAGGAAAAACCAAAAACTAGGGAGCTACGGACCAAGGTACAGGTCCCAAGAACACTCCTCCTTTGACTCCCTACTTCCCGTAGCTAGGATATACCTTTAAGGTATATCCACTTACAATCTGTACCATCAGATTACAAATCCGTCAAGGAATTAAGACACTGGTAGGAAACCCCTCCACACCCCAGTCTAATTGCCTCGCAGTGATTAGATTAGCCATCTATCGAACCAAGTTTCAACACCTGAACTTTGGGATTATTTTATGAACAAGCCACACGTTTCTATTCTAGATGAACCGTTCTTTGTGATCCGATGTACATTGAACGTTTCAGGCAAGAACACCTTGTATATGAAGTGAATACCTCTTAGCACCCTCCACCAGGGTGTGTATAGTTCTAACCTATTCAGTTACTGGCAAATATAAAATTTACCGGTTTGGGGGGGGCCAAGAAATACCTACATTTTAAAGGCACATTTTGTTACTAGTAAATAAAAGGGATATTTCTAGCTATAGAAGTACCTTTAAGCTCTACTAAGTATAAAGAGTTATTGCAGAGATTTCAACTGTATGAAATAAATTTGTTCTAAGGCATTCATTGTGTTTATATCAAAACTGTGTGAGTATAGGTGGTTTTATTGTTCTCTATTTCATTTTTTTTCTCTAGTATTTTATGACAATAATTGTATAGACTGCATACCTTGAAAAGATAATAAAATGGATTGGATGTAGCTGATATTTTACAGCCAGAATTTCACTTATTCTTTTTTTCCTCCCTTCTTTCCTCTTTCCTTTGTTTGTTTGTTTTTAAATTTACTTTTGAGATAGGCTATCCACATATGGCTCAGGCTGGCCGAGAACTTTGATCCTTCTGCTTCATTCAGCTTCCTGAGTACTGTGATTACAAGTGAACGCCCACTGACTGTGCCTGGCTCAATCTGACAATTGTAAGGAGGTGAAGAGGTACAATTGTTTTATGGTTGCAGCCTCCCTCCTTGCTCTGATGACACTGGTCTAAGACAGTGTCTGCTCATTTGAAACCACTTAAAAGAATAATACCAGCTTGTACTTTTTATATATCCCTAAGGGGAACAGATAACTTAATTCAAAAGTGGAATTCCCTGGTCTTTTCCCAGAATTTAAAAACATGTATTTTAATAAGCAGTGCACCAGTAATATAATTCAAAATAAAGTCATCGCAGAGTTTAAAACATTTGCTTGCTTCTTGCTTCAGAGTTGTATTTAAAAAAAAATGTCATAATTTTGTTCGTTGTTTATGTATCACTCCCAGCAAATGCTATAGTATGCTATGGTTGGAGAGGCTTTGATCCTTTTGCAGATACTTCTTAGCTGTATCAGTAAAGTAGGCTTTATTTGCATAGTCACCAGGGCTCTGTTAAGTGAAGGAGTGAACAACCTAGGCTCACGTTATCTGTTGACAGCGAATGCCAGGTGGCACACCCCCTGAAAACCAACAGCTATGGGTCTAGGGTAAGGCTTGGGAAAGCATGTTGGCTACATGACAGACTTGAATAAAGCCAAATCGCAGGCTCATGCTGCCTCTGTTATGGATACCGAACCTGTTGTTGCTGGAAGCAGAGGCTGCCACAGGCGTTCCATGGAAGCTGACCAGGCGGGAGGCTATGGTGTTGGGCTCTCTCCTTGGGGAAGGCTTCATTTCAGCCCTGGGAAGGCAGACAAGCTGGTGCAAAAGGAAACCCACACCTAGTAACTGATACACAGCAGTGACGTCCTGCTGGGAGATCTGAAGAACAAGGCCAGCAGAATATTGCATTCCAGTAACTATAAGCAGGATATGAGGGATTAGTAGGGAATTGGAGTGGGCAGTACAAGGCTGAGAACTATTGACCAGCTTGTGAAACCCAGAGTTTTTGTGTTTGTGTGTGTATATAAAAAATAAATAATAATTTAAATCACAGTTAATTGTATTAATAAATGTATTATTATTAATTATTGTGAGATGAGTCTCAAGTATCCCTAGTCTGCTTAGTTTCCAAGTAAGTTGCCTAGTAAGGGGTACAGGGGCTGTCCCTGACGTGAACTCAGTGGCCTGCTCTTGATTACCTCTCCCTGGGGTGGGGTGCAACCTTGCCAGGCCACAGAGGAAGATGATGCAGCCCATCCTGATGAGACCTGATAGGCTAGGGTCAGACAGAAGGGGAGGAGGACCTTCCCTATCAGTGAACTAGGGAAAGGGCATAGGGGGAGAAGAGGGTGGAGGGTAGGATTGCGAGGGGTCAAGGGAAGGGGCTACAGTTGGGATACAAAGTAAATAAACTGTAATAAAAAATAAATAAATAAAAAATTATAAAAGAAGATTTTGTAGTAGATGTTGTAGAAGTTGTAGATGTTAATTCTTTTTATTTCTTGTTGCCATTCCCCTGTCACGAGATGGTATCTACTTCTTCCATTGCCTTGTAATTGGACTGCCTTTAAATATGTTTTAAAATTTTTTGAGATTATAATATAAATGCATCATTTCTCCTTTCTCTTCCTTCCCAACTTACTCGTACAACCCCTTCCCACTCTCCTTCAAATTCATGGCCTCCGAATCCTTATGCAAGATGAGGGAGATAGAGAGATGTGGAGGGAACAAGAGCTCCACAAGGAGAACAACAGAGCCAAAATACCTGGGCCCAGGGAGGACTGCAGAGACCAATACTCCAACCAAGGACCATGCATGGAGAGGATCTAGACCCCCTGTTCAAAGGAAGCCCTTTGGCTGCTCAGTTTCCAAGTGGATTCCCTAGTAAGGGATACAAAAAGCCTGTCTCTGACATGAACTCAGTGGCTGGCTCTTTGATCACCTCCGCCTGGGGGTGGGGTGGGTGTAGCCTTGCCAGGCCACAGAGGAAGATGATGAAGCCAGTCCTGATGAGACCTGATAGGCTAGGGGCAGATAGCAGGGGAGAAGGTCCTCCCCTATCAGGAAACTAGGGAAAGGGCATAGGGGGAGGGAAGAGAGGATAGGTGGGAGTAGGAGGAGACAAGGGAGAGGGCTGCAGAGGGGATACAATGTGATTAAATTGTAATAAATAAATATATAAATAAAATAAAATTAAAAAAACCCCAAATTCCTGACCTCTTTCTTCACTAATTGTTATTGCATGCCTATGTGCGTGTGCATGCAGATACTCTCCTAAATATAACCTGAATATAAAATGTTACTTGTATGCTTGTTTTCAGGGCTGACCATTCTGGCACTGAACAGCCAACAGTTAGCATGCTCTTCGCTGGAGCACGTCACCTCTTCCACTCCCAGATTTCATTTTTTATTAATAGAATATGAGCTAAGTAATTTTTAGGACGTGGTTATAAGAAGCCTTGCAGCTTCCCATTTGTGTGTGACACACACACACACACACACACACACACACACACACACACACACACACACACACCATGTAAGGAGTTCATCTCTTTTCATCATCAAATTTATTCTATTTTTAATTATTTTGTGTATATGGATGTTTTGCTTGTGTGTGTGTGTGTGTGTGTGTTTGTCAGTGCATTATATGTGTTCAGTGCTGTTGGAGGCTAGAAGAGGGCATGAGATACTCTGAAGTTTGAGTTACAAATGGTCACCACCATGTGAGTGCTGGAAACTGATCTGGGGCCTCTGGACGAGCAACCAGTGGGCTTAATTGCTGAGCCATTGTTCCAGTCCCAAGAAGCTGATCTTTGGTTCAGCACTGTTGAAAGTTCTTCACCATGTAGAGAATTCCTGGGGGGGTGCCATACATTATGGAGGAAGAGAGAGACCAAAGCACAGTAAGTCACCAAACATCTGAATGGAGAATCATCTGCACGGAGACTTGCAATTCCCACCTGTCCCATGGTGATGCCCTGGGGAGCAGGACCAAACACGTCAAGGATCTGCCAATGTTCACCTGCCCCAGCACTGGCATTGCAAGAATGAGCTACCATGCTCTGCATTCTGTGTGGTCCTGGAGACTGAATTCAGGTTCTCATACTTGCACAGTAGGCGCTTTACCCCTGGAGCCATCTCCCATCCACAGAAAACTCTTTTTAAGCCCTAGGACCAGTTTTACTTGTTCAGGATAAATACTTCTTTACTTTGTAGGCAACCTAGATTAATGGGAGTGCTCCTTATAAGTTACAAAGTGAGCATAAAGGCCATGCAGAAATGGTTGAACAGGAAGAAAGACCTCAGACCCTTTTGGCCAAGAACTTTATCCCTTTGTAAAATATCTGTGACCTCCTACAAGCCATGGCCAGAGTCCTAGACACAGTCATGCAAGGCCTTTGCTTCCTTGTCCCATGCATTGGAGCTTTTCACTCTGGCCGTGGTGTGGTCCTTGCTGCTTGGGAGAGAAACTTGACCAACCCTTCTCCCTTTCAAAGGCTGAAAGACACACAAAGTGGTAATTCACTTTCACTGTTGGTGAATAGAAGTGAGTCAAAGGACAAAGGAGAGCCGATGCAGGTATGTTTGCAGATAGATGCTTTTATTCTGAGAACCGTCAGGGTTTTGATAACTCTGCCCTATTGCAATTGATATAAAGTCGTTTTTCAAGACAGCCACCTCCTGCCAGCTGGGTCAGTTGTGGAGACTGAGCTCTGAAGCTGGAGAAGTTTGGGTGGTCAGTTCCTACGGGAGGATGCTAGTCTTAGAGTGGCAGTTCTTGCATCTGATCGTAGAAATCACTTTATTCTTATCACCCAGGGAACCAGTCCCTGCTTGATTGATTTTTTTCTGTGATTTTACTTTTTTTTTTTTAAAGATTTATTTGTTTTATTTTATGCACATGAGAGTTTTCCCTGCACTTACATACATGCCTGGTACCTAAGGGCCTCACAAGAGAATGGATCCCCTAGAACCCGAGACAGAGGGTTGTGAAGCACCATGTGAGTGCTAGGGATCAAACCCAGATCCCCTGCAAGAGCAACAAGTGTTCATAATTGCTGAGCCATCTCTTTAGCTCCTTTGATTTTAATCAGAAAACAAAACAAAACAAACAAACAAAACAAACAAAACAAAACAAAAAACCCCCAAAAAACCAACTTTTGTACTAACAGGAAAACAACGTGTTCGCAGGTTTTAGATCGTTGAGAGGGCACCGTTGGGTCAGGCTCCTCAGCTTCTCGCAGGACCCCTTGCCAACCTACACTATGGCACCTCCTGTACACCAGGTGCCAGTTGGAGGTAACAATATAGCAGGCTTTTGTCTGGAATGAAGGGGCAGGAAATCCCAGGTAACAACTACCTCCTGTCAAGTCCGGTTTTCTCTCTTCTCACTAAGATATTTCTTTGAAACTTCAGCATAAGAGGGGAAAACAAGTTTCAACCTCCGTGGACAGGCATGAATTGGGGTGCTATCTGAACCCTTGTGGGGACACTAGCAAGGCATGGCTTTTCCCTAAGAAAAATCTTCTGTAGGAAATTAGTTAGTAGTTAAATATATTCATCCTCTGAATATGGAAGAGCGCTGTCGATCACTATAGAAAACTGAAGAGCAGTTAAAGCAGAATTTATTTTATTTTATTGCCTAATGGCTAACATTTCAGAGGCTGGCAGTTAGATCCATGACCAAGCGGATTACATTCCTTGTGCCAGACACTGACTGGAGCGTAGGCCTCTTTGGCTTACACAGAAAGGAGATGTATAGCTGCTCATATGAAAAGAAAATGTAGCATGCATTCTATCCTCATAATTGGGAAATTTGGGTCCAGAAAAGCAGATGGTAAAATCCACATTGTGACATGGTGAGATCGAGGCTTAGCAGACACACTGACAATTCCATGTGTTTCAGGGTTGTTGGGCTGGGGCAGAAGAAAGATACAGAAAGTGAAATACCTAATCTTCACATACACTCTGCAATGATGCTCAAATAACTGGATCTTGGATACTACTGTTTGGTATATACATGGAATGTTGCTCTTACTTCTAGTGTCTTTCTTCAAATGTTCGAGTAAAGAAAACAAGAAACCAGCCACTCAGGAAAGAATTGATGAGAACACTCAAGGGGTATGACACAATGGACTCGGCATCGGGAGAAGCTCCTGTAACTGAGATCCTTCATTTGAGCATAATCAGTGCAGACTTACGGCAGGATGCCCACTATGATTTGGAAGGAAAGGATGAGAGGGACATTAGAGATAGGGACAGAGGAAGTGTGGGAAAAAAAGCTGTTAAAACTCTGCTATTTATGACTTAGTACCTGAGGGCATGTAGACATATGTAGATACAATAGTCCAAATATCTATATATTTTTATATTTATGAAAGAGAACAAGCGAGACCAAGGCTTTTTTTTTTTTTTTAAAATCAACCTTAGAAAGGAGCTTGCTTTATTTAATGCTTCTTAGATGGAGATTTAGAATGTTCTATCCTGTTGGAAGGATTGGACGACCAATTCAGCCTGAGGGCAGATCTTTATATCTGACGTCTCCTCTTATATCATGAAGCTATGAAGAGAAACAGGAAATGAAGGTATGAAAGGATGCAGCCTTCCTTCTATTTCAATGCCTGGACCAGGCTCCATTTGGCTACACCAGTAGGGGAGCATATTCCTGTCTGTGTTGTATCTGCCGGAGGGATGAACAGAAAGCTTTTGTCTCCCAGGATGTCAGGGTAGCACCTTTCGTCAGAATTAAGTTCCCTCAAAAATTTAAAGCAAAGCGCCTCCTGCAACACTTCCTACATCCCCGAAGGGATTAGATTTCTGAAATCAAAGTGAGTCCAGAGAGAAAGGCCCTTCGGGTTATCCAGTTCATCCTTTCTGGTGCTGGCTTTCTTTCTGCAGCAGAGTGGCTGCTGTTTCACTCTGTCTCGTTCTGAGTGTTCTGAATGAGGGAGCTTCCCACCTTTCCCCAGAGAAGCCAGTCTCTAATTCCACAGTTCTCCCTGCCAGGAAGTCTTCTCTGATACCCATCTTGTGTTTTTCCCTTCTGCTGTCTCTCATTTCAGGCATGCAGCCCTTGTTCCAAGGCCTCTGCTCCCTTCCCCTCTTGGCTGAATGCTCTTTCCCACCTTGTCTTCCTGAATCCTTTGTAGTAAAACTCCTTTCAGGTGGTATCTGATCCTCAGTTCTGGAGATGGCAAAGGGTGCCTTGATGGTTCCCACTGCCACACTTTGCTTCCATCTTTTAGCATGTGTGGATGTAGAACAGAGAGGCTTAACTTCAAAGGAAAACTGGCCGCAATACAGCTTATTTTCACAGCTTTTATGTGCCCTCTTCTTCCAATGGCCTTAAATATAATTCTCTTCAATGCTTCTCCAATAGGTTTATTCTTAAAGGGTCAACTTTGCAACACACATAAGCACAGAGCTCAGCTCTTTTATCCGGAGAGAACAAATCATGGGTATGCCGTAAGATTGGGCCCATAGTGCTTGTAAAATGTAGCATAGAGTTCGACGCATAGTAAATGATTGTAATAAAACCTAAGTGTGCTGTGGATATATTCTTGGATTTTGAACATTTATTTCATTAAATTTATGAACAAGAGTGCTCATTGCAGCATTGATTATAAAGACAAACAGCTGAAATAACCAATATATCTAGCAATAGGGGATTGGAGCTTGGAATTTTAATTAATAAATGACTTTATATTACCTTATCAAAATAGAATACAAAGGTTTACAATCATCCCAATTTTTTATTTATGTATGTGATAGGAAAATGTATAGTATACACATATTAAAAGCAATGGGTGTAAAAATGGTAACATTTTGCTGGCACATGACTTGTCTTAGTTTTTTTCTGATAGTTTTGATAAAACATTCTGACAAAACCAACTTAGGAGGGGGAAAGGCTTTATTTTTGCTCACGATCTGAGATTACAGTTCATCACATCAGACGAGTCACAGTGGCAAAAGCCTGAGACAGCTGGTCACATGAGATCCACCGTCAAAGCAGGGAGAGAATTAATGCATGCATGCTCACTTGCTTGTTTGCTTGTGCTCAGCTCAGTTTCTTTACACTTACGCCGTTCATGATCCTCTGCCTAGAGAACGGTGCCAGTGGGCTGGATCTTCTTTCTTCAATTAACTTAATTAAAACAGACCTTGTGGACATGCTCACAAGCCAAGCCATTATAGACAATACCTCACTGACACTCTTTCAGGGAGACTAGAATTTATCAAGACGATAAGTAGACAAGTAAAACTTACCACCATTTGGTCCCTTACATCATCAGAGGATATTACTTTTAGCTTGTTATTTCCAGACATGATACATTTTATAATCCAAGTCTCTATAAAGTAGACTATATAATTTATGCTAAAAAATATTTATTGCTTGAATTAAAAAACGTCCTCAGGCTAAGCTCTTGTGAAGCCCTGCTGCTTTACACCCAACACCTGGGGAAACTTTCATGTGTGGTGAAGAAAGATATGGAAAAAAAAAAAAAAA